>NC_081357.1:131740868-132040868 GCF_030684315.1 Stegostoma tigrinum | reverse complement strand
GAGGACAAAGGGTTTAATTCAGAAGGGGGAAAACAGAATATGAAATTAAGCTTATGAAAAATATAAACACACATTGCAAAAGCTTCTATAGATATGTGAAAAGAAAAAGACTGATGAACACAAATGTAGGTCCCTTGCACTAATAATCAAGTGAATTCATAATGAACAATAAAGCAATGGCAAACCAGTTGAACAAATGCTTTAAGTTTGTCTTCACTTAAGGAGGACACACACAACCTTCAGGAAATACTAGGAGACCAGAGGGGTCAAGCATGTAAAAGGAACTGAAGGAAATCCTTATTACTCAGGAAACAGTAATGTGGAAATTGAAAGGACTGAAACGTGATAAGTCCCCAGGGCCTGATGCTCTACATCCCTGAGTACTTACGAAAGTGGTTGTAGAAAAGTGGATGCATTGGAGATCGTTATTGGAGGACGTTATTCACCGAAACTGGAGTCCGTGATTAAGAAAGCAAATGTAATGAGTCCGCGATTAGGAAAGCGAATGTAATGTTGTCGTTTATCTCAAGAGGGTTGGAATATAAAAGCAGTGATGTGCTTCTGAGACGTTATAAAGCTCTAGTTAGGCCCCATTTAGAATACTGTTTCCAATTTTGGGCGCCCACACCTCATGAAGGACATAGTGGCCCTGGAGCGTGTCCAGCGGAGTTTCACACGGATGATCCCTGGAATGCAAGGTTCAAAGTACGATGAACGGCTAAGGATCCTGGGATTGTATTAATTAGAGTTTAGAAGGTTGAAGGGAGATCTAATAGAAACTTAGAAGATAATGTATGGCTTAGAAAGAGTGGATGCTGGGAAGTTGTTTCCGTTAGGCGGGGAGACGAGGACCCTTGGGCACAGCTTTAGAATTAGAGGAGGTAAATTTAAAACGGAAATAAGGAGACATTTCTTCAGCCAGAGAGTGGCAGGCTTGTGGAATTCATTGCCACGGAGTGCAGTGGAGGCCGGGACGTTTGGTTGCCTTCAAGGCAGAGATCAACAAATTCTTGATCTCACAAGCAATCAAGGGCTACGAGGAGAGTGCAGGGAAGTGGAGTTGAAATGCCCATCAGCCATGATTTAAATGGCGGAGTGGACTTGATGGGCCGAATGGCTTTCCTTCCTCTCCTTTGTCTAATGGTTAATGTTCCGTAGACTGTGGAAGAGTTCCAATGGAGTGGAGGGTGGCTATTGTAACCCCAGTCTTAGAAAAGAAGAGAGACAGAAAATGGGCAGTAGTAGGCTGGTTAGCCTGACATCAGTGGTAGGGAAAATAAGTAAATTGTTAAGGGTGTAATAACTGTGCATTTGGGAAAGCATTGGCAGAATCGGTCCTAGTTACCACAGATTCACTAAAGGGAAATCATACTTGATAAATCTTCTGGAATACTTAGAGGATGTAACCAGTTGGGTCGATAAGGGTGAATCACTAGGTGTTGTGTATCTGGACTTGGAAAAGGCTCTTTTTGACAAGGTTCCACAGAAGAGATTACTTGGAAAAATTAAAGCTTTTGGTATCAGAGGTAAATAATTGACATGGATAAAGAGCTAGTTGGCAGACAGCAATCTCAGTTGGAATTGATGCTGGAAGTGATAAGTGGGGTATCACATGGTTCAGTCATGACACCCCAGCTGTTCACAATATACATATTAATGAATTGGACGAAGGAATTAAATGCCATTTCTACAAATTTTCAGATGACACGACGCTGGGTGGCAGTGTGTGCTGTGAGGAAGATGCTAAGAGGCCGTAGGGTGACTTGGACAAACTGGCTGAGTGGGGACATACCTGGCAAATGCAATTTATGTAGGTAATTGTGAGGTTATCCACTTTGCTCGCAAAAGCAGTAAGGTAGATCATTATCCAAATGATGGCAGTTTATGGAAAGGTGAGGTGCAGCGAGACTTGGATATCACGATGGAAGAATTGCTGATGATTGGCATGCAGGTGCAGCAGGCAGAGAGGAAAGCTAATGGCGTGCTGGCCTTCATAGTGAGAGCATGCAGCTTTTGGATTGAGATTGTCTTGCTGCAGTTATATGGGGCCTTGCTGAGGGCACACGTTGCGTATTCTGTGTGGTTTTGGTCTCCTAGTCTGAGGAAGAACATTGTTGCTATGGAGGGAGACCTGTGAAGGTTCAACAGGCTGATTCCTGGGATGGCAGGACCAGACATATGCGGAGAGACTGGATTGACTGTGTTTGTACTCGGTAGAATTGAGAAGAATGAGAGGTTTCTGATAGAAACACACAAAACCCTGATTGGATGAGACAGGCTACATGCAAGAAGAATATTTCCAATGTTGGGGAAGTTTAGAACTAGGGGTCACAGTCCTCAGAATAAGGGGGAGGCTGTTCAGGAATGACATGAGAGAGAATTTCTTCATTCAGAGTTGTGAACCTGTGGCTTTCTCTCCCAGAGTAAGCTGTTGGGGCCTGTTTGTTAGAGATATTCAAGAGGCAACTAGATGTGGCTCTTGCAACTAAATGGACCAAGGGGTTAGCAAGTTTTGAGAATATTGCTAGTATCCTTACATACAGATGAGGAAGGACACCACTTTGATTGGGACAACACATCCATCCTAGGACAAGCCAAACAGAGACACGCACGAGAATTCCTAGAAGCATGGCATTCCAACAGGAACTCCATCAACAAACACATTGATTTGGAGCTAATCTATCATCCTCTGAGAAAACGAACAGGAAATGACATCACCAACCCTAGGAAACCCAAAACTGATAAATAGAAAGCGGGACATAACACCAGCGCTTCGTCGGAGGCTCACTGATGATGTTACCTAGAATGGTGACGAAACGTCTGAAAACTAACCTTCTAGCTCACCGAGCAAACTCACATCCAGGACCAAGGGGTGTTGGGAGAGGATGGGAATGGGATACTGAGATTGCACAATCAGCCATGTTCATATTGAATGGTGGGGCAGGCTCCAAGGGCTGAATAGCCTTGCCCTGACCTATTTTCCATGTTTCTATGATGTCAGGGACAGTCATGTTCATGCAACCGCAGGAAATGCTACACTTGTCCCCACACCTCCTCCCTCACCCCTATCCCAGGCCCCAAGATGACATTCCACATTAAGCAGAGGTTCACCTGCACATCTGCCAATGTGGTATACTGCATCCACTGTACCCGGTGCGGCTCTCTCTACATTGGGGAAACCAAGCGGAGGCTTGGGGACCGCTTTGCAGAACACCTCCGCTCAGTTCGCAACAAACAACTGCACCTCCCAGTCGCAAACCATTTCCACTCCCCCTCCCATTCTCTAGATGACATGTCCATCATGGGCCTCCTGCACTGCCACAATGATGCCACCCGAAGGTTGCAGGAACAGCAACTCATATTCCGCCTGGGAACCCTGCAGCCATATGGTATCAATGTGGACTTCACCAGTTTCAAAATCTCCCCTTCCCCAACTGCATCCCTAAACCAGCCCAGTTCGTCCCCTCCCCCCACTGCACCACACAACCAGCCCAGCTCTTCCCCTCCACCCACTGCATCCCAAAACCAGTCCAACCTGTCTCTGCCTCCCTAACCGGCTCTTCCTCTCACCCATCCCTTCCTCCCACCCCAAGCCGCATCCCCAGCTACCTACTAACCTCATCCCACCTCCTTGACCTGTCCGTCTTCCCTGGACTGACCTATCCCCTCCCTACCTCCCCACCTATACTCTCTCCACCTATCTTCTTTACTCTCCATCTTCGGTCCGCCTCCCCCTCTCTCCCTATTTACTCGAGTTGCCTCTCCCCATCCCCCTCTCTGATGAAGGGTCTAGGCCCGAAACGTCAGCTTTTGTGCTCCTGAGATGCTGCTTGGCCTGCTGTGTTCATCCAGCCTCACATTTTATTATCTTGGAATTCTCCAGCATCTGCAGTTCCCATTATCACAGTCATGTTCATGTAATCTTTGGCATTCAGCTCAAATGCCCATGTTTCCGGACCAAGGCTATAATGAGATCAGAACCTGAATGATTCTGACCGAACCAAGCTGAGCATCAGCAAACAAGTTCGTTGCTATTTGGTGGCACTGATGATTCCTTTCATCACTCTACTCATGATCAAGATCAGTCTGATGGGCTTAGAACATAGAACATTACAGCACAGTACAGGCCCTTCGGCTCTCGATGTTGTGCCGACCTGTCATACCGATCTCAAGCCAACTAACCTACACTATTCCATGTACGTCCATATGCTTGTCCAATGACGACTTAAATGTACCTAAAGTTGGCAAATCTACTACCGTTGCAGGCAAAGCATTCCATTCCCTTACTACTCTCTGAGTAAAGAAACTACCTCTGATATCTGTCCTATATCTTTCACCCCTCAATTTAAAGCTATGCCCCCTCGTGCTCGCTGTCACCATCCTAGGAAAAAGGCTCTCCCTATCTAACCCTCTGATTATTTTATATGTTTCAATTAAGTCACCTGTCAACCTTCTCTCTAATGAAAACAGCCTCAAGTCCCTCAGCCTTTCCTCGTAACAGCTTCCCTCCATACCAGGCAACATGCTAGGAAATCTCCTCTGCACCCTTTCCAAACCTTCTACATCCTTCTTATAATGCGGTGACCAGAACTGTACACAATACTCCAAGTGCGGCCACACCAGAGTTTTGTACAGCTTCGCCATAACCTCTTGGTTCCGGAACTCGATCCCTCTATTAATAAAAGCTAAAACACTGTATGCCGCCTTAACAGCCCTATCAACCTGGGTGGCAACTTTCAAGGATCTGTGTACATGGACACCGAGATCTCTCTGCTCATTTACACTACTAAGAATCTTACCATTAGCCCAGTACTTTGCCTTCCGGTTACTCCTCCCAAAGTGCATCACCTCAAACGTGTCTGCATTAAACTCCATTTGCCGCCTCTCAGCCCAGCTCTGCAGCTTATCTATGTCTCTCTGCAACCTACAGCATCCTTCGTCACTACCCACAACTCCACCGACCTTAGTGTCGTCTGCAAATTTACGAACCCATCCTTCTACGCCCTCATCCAGGTCATTTATAAAAATGACGAACGGCAGTGAACCCAACATCGACCCCTGCGATACACCACTAGTAACTGGACTCCAGGATGAACATTTCCCATCAACTACCACCCTCTGTCTTCTTTCAGCAAGCCAATTTCTGATCCAAACTGCTATATCTCCCACAATTCCATTCCTCCGCATTTTGTACAATAGCCTATTATGGGGAACCTTATCGAACGCCTTGCTGAAATCCAGATACACCACATCAACCGGTTTACTCTCATCTACCTAATTGGTCACCTTCCTAAAGAACTCAATAAGGTTTGTGAGGCACGACCTTCCCTTTACAAAACTGTGCTGACTAGCCCTAATCACTTTATTCTTTTATAGATGGTTATAAATCCTATCCCTTATAACCTCTTCCAACACTTTTACCAACAACTGAGGTAAGGCTCACTGGTCTATAATTACCAGAGTTGTCTCTACTCCCCTTCTTGAACAGGGGAACCACATTTGCTATCTTCCAGTCATCTGGCATTATTCCTGTAGACAATGACGAGTTAAAGTTCAATGCCAAAGGCTCGGCAATCTCCTCCCTGGCTTCCCAGAGGATCCGGGGATAAATCCCATCCGGCCCAGGGGACTTTTTTATCGTCACCGTCTGTAGGATTTCTAATACCTCTTCCTTGTGAACCTCAACCCCACATAGTCTAGTAGCCTGTATCTCAGTATTCTCCTTGACAACAATGTCGTTTTCTAGAGTGAATACTATTGAAAAATATTCATTTAGCGCTTCCCCTATCTCATCTGACTCCACACACAACTTACCACTACTATCCTTGATTGGGCCTAATCTTACTTTCGTCATTCTTTTATTCCTTAAATACCTATAGAAAGCCTTAGGGTTTACCCTGATCCAATCCGCAAATAGAGCTGTACAGCACGGTACAGGCCCTTCGGCGCACCATGTTGTGCCGTGGAATAATCCTAATCCAAAAATAAAACAACATAACCTACATTCCTAAAAATTCACTGCTGTCCATGTGCATGTCCAGCATTCGCTTAAATGTCACTAATGACTCTGCTTCCACGACTACCACTGGCAAAGCATTCCATGTGCTCTCAACTCTCTGGGTGAAGAACCTCCCTCTGACTTCTCCTCTATACCTTCCTCCTAACACCTTAAAACTATGACCCCTCGTGGCAGTCAATCCTGCTCTGGGGAAAAGTCTCTGGCTATCGACTCTATCCATGCCTCTCATTACCTAGTACGCCTCGATCCGGTCACCTCTCTTCCTCCTTCTCTCCAGAGAGAAAAGTCCGAGCTCAGTCAACCTCTCCTCGTAAGACAAGCCCTCCAGTCCAGGCAGCATCCTGGTAAACGTCCTTTGCATCCTCTCCAAAGCCTCTACATCTTCCCTATAATAGGGCGACCAGAACTGGACACAATGTTCCAAGTGTGGTCTCACCAGGGTTTTGTCGAGCTGCAGCAAAACCTTGTGGCTCTTAAACTGGATCCCCCGTTAATGAAAGCCAAAACACCATATGCTTTCTTAACAACCTTATCCGCTTGGGTGTCAACTTTGAGGGAGTATGCACTTGAACACCAAGATCCCGCTGTTCCTCCACACTGCCGAGAATCCTGCCTTTAATCCTATATTCAGCATTTAAGTTTGACCTTCCAAAATGCATCACTTTGCATTTATCCAGGTTGAACTCCATTTGCCATTTCTCAGCCCAGCTCTGCATACTGTCAATGTCTTGCTGAAGCCTGCAATAGTCCTCGATACTATCAACGGCACCTCCAACCTTTGAATGTTTTCTGACTACTACCACCCTTTGTCTTCTAAGGGTCAGCCAATTCTGGATCCAATCTGCCACATTTTTCCCTATCCCATGCCTCTTACTTTCTGCATGAGCCTACCATGTGAAACCTTATCAAATGCCTTACTTAAGTCCATGTATATCACTACCACTGCTCTACCTTCATCCACATGTTTGGTCATCTCTTCAAAGATTTCAGTAAGATTTGTGAGGCACGATGCACCCCTCATAAATCCATACTGACTATCGCAAATCCAACTGTGCTTTTCCAAATGATCATAAATTCTAACTCTTGGAGGCCTTTCCAATAATTTGCCCACCACTGAAAAAAGATTAACTCGCCTGTAATTTCTGGGGTTATCCCTATTCTCTTTCTTGAACATGGGAATGACATTTGTCACACTCCAATCTTCCGGCACTACGCTCCGGACAATGAGGACGAACAGGTCATCACCAAAAGCCTGCGATCTCTTCCCTCGCTTCCCACAGAATCCTTGGATAAATCCCATCAGGCCTTAGGGACTTAGCTGTCTTCAAGTTCCTCAGAATTCCTAGTACATCTTCATTAGAACATCAACCTCCTCTAGCCTACTAGCCTGATTCGCACAGTCCTCCCCCACAGCTAGGTCCCTCTCAGTTGTGAATACCGAGGAAAAATATTCATGAAGGACCTTTCCTATCTCTTTAGGCTCGTACACAAATTCCCTTTACAATCCTTGATCAGCCCTACCCTTTGGTCATTCTCTTATTCCCCACATATGTGTGAAAAGCCTTGGGATTTTCCTTGACCCTATCTGTCAGGGTTTTTTCATGCCCCTTTATAGCTTTCCTCAGCCCTTCAGCTCCTTCCTGGCTAACTTGTATCCCTCTGGAGCCTTTTCCAATCCTTGTTTCCTGAACCTTATACAAACATCCTTTACTTCTTAACTAGTCGTTCGACCTTTCTTGAGAACCAAGGCTCCCTCACTTGACCACATCTTCCCTGTCTGCTTGGGACAAACATCGATCACAAGCAGCATTCCTTAAACAATCTCCAATTTCTTTGTTGCTCTTCCTGACAGCATCCGTTCCCGTTTTATGTTACCCAGTTCTTGCCTAACAGAATTATAATTACCCTTCCTCCAAATTATAAACCTTACCCTGCTGTATGTACCTATCCTTTTCCATGACTATTGTAAAAGTAACTGAGTTATGATCGCTGCCACCGAAATGCTCTCCTACCAACAGGTCTGACACTTGACCTGGTTCATTGCCAAGCACCAAATCCAAAGTGGCCTTTCCTCGTGTTGGTCTATCTACATACTGTCTCAGGAATCTTTCCTGAACGCATATGGACAAAATCTGCTCCATCTGATCTATTCCAACTAAAATGTTTCCAATTAATATTTGGAAAGTACGTCACCCATGACTACAACCCAGTGACTTCTGCACCTTTCCGGTATCTGCCTCCCAATCCGCTCCTCCACTTCTCTGCAACTGTTAAGGGGTCTGTAAAAAAAAAAACTCGATTAAAGTGCTCCTTTCTTGTTCCTGACCTCAACCCAAACTAACTCTGTAGACATATCGTTCTCGAACTGCTATATTAGCCCTGGCTACCTATGCCACTCTGCTGCCTCTTTTATCACCCTCCCTATTTCTTTTAAAGCATCTTAATCCCAGAACCTCCAACAACCATTCCTCTCCCTGAGTTACCCAAGTTTCTGTAATGGCCACAACATCGTAGTTCCAAGTACCGACCCACGCTCTAAATTCATCCGCCTTATTTTTGATACTTCAAGCATTGAAGTTACACACCTCAAACTATCTCTGTGTCCACAATTATGCTCCATCAACCGCAGTTCGTTATAAACAACCTCACTCGCTGTTGTGTCTTTTGGAAGGCTGAATACCTCATCTTCTGAATTACAAATCCAGTTCCCCACCCCCTGCCAATGTAGTTTAAACCATCCCATATAGCTCGAGCAAACCTCCCTCCCAGGATATTTGTGCCCTTCTGGTTCAGGTGGAACCTGTCCTTGCTGTACATGTCCCACCTTCCCCAGAACGTGCTCCAATTATCCACATAGTGGAAGCCCTCCCTCCTACACCAGCCCTGTAGCCACGTGTTTGGCTGCACACTCTCCCTACTTCTTACCTTGTTATCACGTAGTACTGGTAGTAATCCAGAGATAACTACCCTGTTTGTCATTACCCAGGTCAGATTTGTCCTCTTTTTACTTGGTACAGGACATATCCAGGCAATTTTCTGCATGGCAGGGGAGATGCTAGCATTTTAGATAATCGGGAAATGAAATAGTGGTCTGCATTTGAAGGAGGAACAGGTCCTATGGATAAAGGCAACCCTGTAGATGGACTGCACATGGATTTTGAGAAGATATTTGAGAAAGTACCACATAAATGGTTGTTGCAGAAAATAAAAGCTTGTAGTCAAGGGGTTAATGTATTAGTATGCATATAAGATTGGCTGGCTGACAAAACTGAATGAAAGGGTTTACGTAAGATAAAGGTGCGCAATGTTACAGGTAATTTATTTGCATGGGTAGGCGATTGATTAACTAACAGAAAGCAGAGTGTGGATAAATAGGTGTTTTTCTGGTTGGCAGTCAGTGCCTAGAGTTGTACCTCAGGGATCAGTTTTGGAACTGCAATTGTTTACACTTCATATGGATGATTTGGAGTTACGGACCAAGTGTCAAATGTCAAAGTACTCAGTTGACACCGAGATGAGTAGTTGAGAAATTGTGTTGAGGACGCAAAAGTCTGTAAAAGGGTCTTGATAGGTTAAGTGAGTGTGCAAGAATTTGGCAGATGGAGTACAATGTTGGTAAATGTGAGGTCATTGATTTTGCTAGAAATAAGAGCAAAATGGACTATTATGTAAATGGTGGAAAAATTGCAGCATGCTGCTGTTCAGAGGGCCTGGTTGTCCTTGTGTGTGAATCACAAAAAGCTGGTTTGCAGATGCAGCAGCAAGTAAAGCAAATGAAATATTGTCTTTCATTGCTAGAGGGATGGAGTTTGAAAATAGGGAAGTTATGCTGCAGCTGTATAGATTGCTGGTGAGGCCACACCTTGAACATTATATGCGGTCTGGACTCCTAACTTGAGAAAGAATGCACTAGTACTGGAGGAGGTGCAGAGGAGGTTCCGGAGGTTGATACTGGAGTTGAGAGGGTTGCCTTTTTTATTCATTCATGGGATGTGGGCGTCAGTGGCCAAGCAGCATTTATTACCCATCTCTAATTTCCCAGGGGCTGTTAAGAGTCAACCACATTGCTGCGCGTCTCGAGTCACGTGTCGGCCAGACCAGTTAAGGATGGCACTTTCCTTCCCTATAGGACAATAGTGCACCAGGTGGGTTTTTCTGACATTTATGGAATTCAAATTCCACCATAGTGGGATTTGAACCCGGGTCCCCAGAATGCTATTAATGGTCCGGTGATAATACCACTAGGCCATTTGAGTGAAGTGGGACTATGACTATGAGAAGAATGAGGAGGGAATCTTGTAGAAACGTATAAAATTACGTTTGGGAATAGATAGGATAGAAGCTGGGAGGTTGTTTCCACAGGCGGTGAAACTGGAACTAGGAGGCATAACCTCAGAATAAGGGGGAGCAGACTTAGGACTGAATTGAGGAAGAACTGCTTCACCCAAAGGGTTGTGAATCTGTGGAATTCCCTGCCCAGTCAAACTGTTGAGACTACCTGGTTAAATGTTATTAAGGCCAAGAGATTTTAGAACAGTAGAGAAATTCGGGCTTATGGTCAGCGGGTAGGTAAGTGGAGCAGAGTCCATGAAAAGATCTGCCGTGATCTTATTGAATTGCAGTGCAGGTTTGAGAGGCCAGGTGGCCTGCTCCTATTTGTTATGTTCTGTATCTGCTTAATGTGACTGACTGCCGGAATTTGAGAAGTGAATCTGACACTAGTTTGTGCTGGGACTCAACTTTGTCCCAATTTCTGTTAAGAACTTGGATAGGGATGATTGAAGACATTGTAGGCAAATTTACAGAAGGATAGAGATGAGTTGAGTGAGTAGGTAATAATGTGGTAGATTGATATAATACTGGTAAATTTAAAGTTACTTGGTTTGACAGGGCAAATGAAAAAGCAGCGTACAACCTAAATGGAAAATGATTGATTGTAAAATTTGTAGCTGCAGAGAGATTTAGATATTTTGATGCATGAGTCACAAAAAGTTAGTTTGCGGCTATGGGAAGTAATCAAGAAGGCTAATGGTTTGAGAAGCTGGCCTTGGTTCTGTTGTGATTGAGAAGAGTGAGGGTGACTTGATTAATGAATGGAAACTTCCAAAACGTCATAGCAGTGGTGAGTCTAGACCTGGGGACCTCTGTTTAAAAATTAGTGGTTCTTTTAAGCCAGAAATGAGAGTCTTTGATGTTTGAGATTTTGGAATTCTTGGCCTTAGAAAATGGTGAAAATAGTGTCTTTGAATATTGATAAGGCAGCAGTAAATAGGTTTTTGTTCAGCAAGGGCATCAAAGACTGTCATGGATAGGTGGGAATATGGCATTTGAATCGCAAACAGCTGAGAAATGATCCATTGAATAGGAAAGCAGGCTTGAGGGCTGAATAGCCTAAATCGTTTCTATGACCTGTGCCAGTAAACTTAGTTTGTACGCTTACCCAGAGTTGGTACATTGGTTTCAAAATGAGGGGATGTAAAGGGTGAACCGCTTGAGCAATTGGGACAAAATTTTGAGTTCACTGAATGGTACGTGTCACTTGAGGCTAAATGCTATTTCCATAGTTGCTGTATATCTGATTTATATACTGAAATGTCCAAATTTTGATGTCACCTTTCCTAGAGCTCCTTCCTTTGAATGTAATACATCATTTTTGAGCGTATTGCGTTGTGCAACATGATTTTTTTAAAATTTGCTCTGTTTACGTCTCAATAGTACACGTCAATAAGTAACAGAAAGTGATCATGACGAACTATGGATTATTCATTTTTAATTCAGACCATTGGTGTCATGACCACCAGATCTGTCCGTGAACTGGAGCTGAAGTGCTTAGAACATAGAACATAGAACAGTACAGCACAGAACAGGCCCTTCAGCCCACAATGTTGTGCCGACCATTGATCCTCATGTATGCACCCTCAAATTTCTGTGACCATATACATGTCCAGCAATCTCTTAAATGACCCCAATGACCTTGCTTCCACAACTGCTGCTGGCAACGCATTCCATGCTCTCACAACTCTCTGCGTAAAGAACCTGCCTCTGACATCCCCTCGATACTTTCCACCAACCAGCTTAAAACTATGACCCCTCGTGCTAGCCATTTCTGCCCTGGGAAATAGTCTCTGGCTATCGACTCTATCTATGCCTCTCATTATCTTATATACCTCAATTAGGTCCCCTCTCCTCCTCCTTTTCTCCAATGAGAAGAGACCGAGCTCAGTCAACCTCTCTTCATAAGATAAGCCCTCCAGTCCAGGCAGCATCCTGGTAAACCTCCTCTGAACCCTCTCCAAAGCATCCACATCTTTCCTATAATAGGGCGCCCAGAACTGGACGCAGTATTCCAAGTGCTTGTGTAGACCCCTTTTAATTTGTAATGATTCGAGGTAAAGGAGATGAGCAGTCAAGTTTTTGTTTAAACAGAGTAAATGGCTAGTATATTCCAAGTTATTACTGAAGGTTGTTTTGGGTTGAAGAGATAAAGTTACAGATACCAAGAATAAAATGCCGAAGAATGCTTGTGAGAAAAATGTCCGAACATCTCAATGATATGCAGCTGATGACTTTGCTTGAGTTCCTTGTTGCTGAATCAAATAGATTAATACTTGAGGACAGACTCAGCAATTGCAATGGTTTCTGTAGTTGGATAGTTGATGGATTCTTAACCGGTGAACCACAGGACAGCAGATTTTATAATGGAGCAGATTCTTTTTTCCTTCATTGGTTCTGTGATTTTGGCATATCTATACTGCCTGATTTTGCTTCAGCAGAACCGTGGTTGATTTCCTTCTACCTTTTCTCTTTGTTCTCCCTAAGTTGAAACATTCAGCTCTGTGGGTGGTTCGCAAACCCACCTTCTTAGAGTTCTACATACTGGCTCTTATTAACCAGTTGTTTTTATATAACTCTTTTATATAAAAATTGTACTGATTACACATGAGGAACCAAGAGATCCACAAAATACATGAGTCCATTATCCCAGGTCTTAAGTTTTTATTCCTCTCTGCTGTTTCTCTCTGCTGTTTCTCTCTGCAGCTTGAATTTACACACCTCCATAGTCTGTTTACAAGCTGATATTTCAATTGTCATTACAAGTCTGGACAAATCACTGTAATCATTTAAAACTTGCAGCTGTATATTCCTTTAATTGACAGTAGCTATGTATTTGTTTTCTTTGTGGATGGTTTGAATCAAATTAGTTTATAATCGCAAAAGTTTATAATGTGAAAACTCTGTTGTTCGTGATGAGGAAAGATCAGGTTTCTTATTTATGCAAAATGAAGCCGTGGACTTTAGCTCTGAAGTGTCCTTCAGATATACGCTAAGGCCCAGATTTTACAACATACAAATATCACAGTCATTCAGTAAAACTTTTGCTTATTGATTCATTTATTGATAGGTTTCAATATTCCCTGTGGAGGGCTTCTGGACTTTGAAATAAGAACTAGGAGCAGGAGTAGGCCATCTGGCCCCTGTGCCTCGCCATTTAATAAGATCATGGCTGATCTTTTTGAGACTCAGCTCCACTTACCTGCCCACTCAGCATAACCCTTCATTCCTTTACTGTTCAAAAATTTATCTAGCCTTGCCTTAAAAACATTCAGCCAGGTAGCTTCACCTGCTTCACTGGGCAGGGAATTCCACAGATTCACATCTCTTTGGGTGAAGAAGTTCCTCGCAACCTCAATCCTACATCTGCTTCCCTTTATTTCGAGGCAATGCCTTCTCGTGCTAGTTTCACCTGCTAGCGGAAACAACCTCCCTGCCTCCACTTTATCTATTCCCTTCATTATCTTATATGTTTCCATAAGATCTCCCCTCAGTCTTCTGAATGCCAGTGAGCATAATCCCAGTCTACTCAGTGTCTCCTCATAATCCAACCCTCAACTCTGGAATCAGCCGAGTGAATCTCCTCTGCACCCCAACCCGTGCACGTATATCTTTTCTCAAGTAAGGAGACCAAAACTGCACACAGTACTACAGATGTGGCCTCACCAGGACCCTACACAGCTGCAGCATAGCCTCCCTGTTTTTAAACTCCATCCCTCTAGCAATGGCAGACAAAATTCCATTTGCCTTTTTAACTGTCTGCTGCACCTGCAATCCCACCTTCAGTGATTCATGCACAAGGACACCCAAGTCCCTCTGCACAGCAGCATGCTGCAAATTTTTACCATTTAAAATATGACCTATTTTGCTGTTATTCCTACCAAAATGGATGACCTCACACATATCAACCTTGTACTCCATCTGCCATACCTTTGCCCACTCATAGCAGTTTTTTTTCTGAAGAAGGGTCCCAACCCAAAATATGAGCTTTCCTGTTCCTCTGATGCTGCCTGGCCTGCTGTGTTCCTCCAGCTCCACACTTGGTTATCTTTTTGGAAGTGTGTCTTTTCTTGGGAATATTGAACCTTTATCAATAAAGCTGTGGTATGCCTCCTTCAACAATCAGATTGGAACCATGTGGAATCTGAAGCCAGTGTCAGTAAGGATATTTAATTCTATGTCAATTCATGTGCAGAAAGCCAAATTGAGAAGGAAAAGTCTTTCCAAGAAGGAAGGAGGAAAAGACAAACAAAAAAGTAAAAAAACTTGTTAATTAAAAATTTCCAACAATATTTAAAAGCTAAAAGAATGCCACTTCATGTTTGCGCAATTAATTTATACTGCCAGAGATGTTTCATAGTGATTGAAAATTTGATGCTGCTACCTACACCATAAGTTTCTCGTGAGTTCAGTGAGTATCTACTGCAGAAATACTGCAGAGTCACACTGTTCCATTTATTTTGATGCCAAGAAGCTAGAGAAATATCAAATTCATTTTCATTTTCATTTCATTGACTTGTTAGTGCCTTAATTGACCTGTTGCAATTTTCTGTTTTCTTCAGAACAGTTGCCGTTTTGGGTGCTGGTCTAATGGGTGCTGGTATAGCACAGGTCACAATAGACAAAGGTATTTTAACTGTCTTAAAAGATACCACAATGGAAGGCCTTGATCGAGGTCAACAACAAATCTATAAAGGGTATGTAAACTGATTATTGCTTTTGGTCATATCTTTGAATTCAGGTAGTATAAATCCTGACATCATGTGTACCAATAGCTTTATTTGTGTCATGCAGATTTAAATTACCAGTTTAATAAATGAGGAATGTTATATTCTCAAATCTGTCACCTGCAATTTTCATGTAATTTGCCAAACATATTCTTGCTTTTCTACAATCCTGTCACACTGATCTGTTAAATTTGTAGAATCATAGCATATTTTTAGCTTTTTTTGGTGCAGTAATGCAGGAGCTCTCCAGTGCTTAATGTAGCATTATTTATATCATTATTTATATTGGATTATAGTTTTTACTTAATTATAACCTTTTTTGAATCATAACAGATTGAATGATAAAGTAAAGAGAAAGAATTTAACATCATTTCAGCGGGATAGACTGTTGTCACATTTGATTGGTCAGTTAGACTACAAAGGATTTGAGAAAACCGACATAGTCATCGAAGCAGTTTTTGAAGATATGAAAATCAAGCATAATGTACTGAAGGAAGTTGAAGCTGTAAGTATTAAAAAAGAAAACAAAGTGTATTAAGTCTTGTGAATTGTAATTGAATATGACTTTTCTAGATTTGGATTCTGAAATTTGAACTTTGGCCGATTTGGCTGATGTTTAAATCTCACTTAGGACAATACAATGGCTTTGAGGTGTATTTTATCTTTATTTTTGAAGAGAGATTTTGAGAAAGAGGTGACAACAAAGTAAAGAGCTTGTGAGGCTCTGTTAGAACAATAGAAGCAGTATGAGTGGGTAGGGTCAGTCTTCCTCAGAACCAGGGTTTTAGATGTTGAGGTTTTGGAATTTGTTGTGGAAGCTGTTATACATTCTCTCTGCCATAGCAAAAAGCTTGAATTCTTTCTCGCTGCTGGAATTTTCTCTTGGTGTTCTTTTGTCCTGGACTGGAGAAACATTGCATGTAAGAAAATTTATTTTACTGAATTAGTCTATGATAAGGATGTGTTTATTGAATGTTCTCATATTGGAACACTTGTTGGTTGGTTAAATAACCTGTTATTCTGTTAGTTTTCTAATAGAGTTAAAGTTATACTAATTCTTCTTTCTTTTACATTTTATTCTTACAACCAATTAAAATACATTTCATTTAAAGCCAAGTAGCATGACCAATCAAATTATACCTGGAACACAGCACCTTGCGTTTGCCTTTAAATAAGACAAAAGGTGGGTCTAGGCTATCTTGATATATTTGAAGGGGGTTTCATCTAGTCTGTAACAAATTAAAGGCTGTTGAAAGGATCAAAATCTGTCTAATTGCAGTTTGAGTTGAGGATTATTGGATTCAAAAAGGGAGGATGTGAGTGTCGTTATTTTTTGGTCATTGTATTTGATTGGTTTACGAAAGGAGAATGGCCTAATGATATTATTGCTGGGTTGTTAATCTAGAGAGCCAGGTAATGTTTTGGGAACCTGGGTTCGAACTCCACCGTGACAGATGGTGGAATTTGAGTTCAAGTAAAACATAAATCTGCAGTTAAGAATCTAATGATGACCATGAATCCATTGTCAATTACTGGCAAAACCCATCTGGCTCACAGATGTCCTTCAGGAATGGAAATTAGCCATCCTTATCTGGTCTGGTCTCCATGTGACTCCAGACTGTCAGTAATGTTCTGGATGTGAGTTTGCTCACTGAGCTGGAAGGTTCGTTTTCAGACGTTTCGTCACCATTCTAAGTAATATCATCAATGAGCCTCCCTGTTAATTGAGCAAACCCTTAATCTGAGATTATGCCGTCTGGTCTTCAGCTCTTCCACAAGGCAAAGCAACCCTTCCGCTTCTACCATGTGAAGTCCTCTAAGAATCTTGTATATTTGGATAAGGTTACCTCCTTTTCTGCTACACTCCAATGAGTTCAAGTCCAACATTCAACTTCCCATAAGAAAATTCCTCCACTTCAAAAATCAAACTAGTCACCATTCCGTAGACTACCTCTAATGCCACTCGTATCCTTAAATACAGATAAGGAAGGACACCACCTTGATTGGGACAACACATCCATCCTAGGACAAGCCAAACAGAGACACGCACGAGAATTCCTAGAAGCATGGCATTCCAACCGGAACTCCATCAACAAACACATTGACTTGGAGCCAATCTACCATCCCCTGAGAAAAAGAACAGGAAATGACATCACCAACCCAAGGAAACCTAACCAAATAAATAGAAAGCGGGACATAACACCAGCGCTTCGTCGGAGGCTCACTGATGATGTTACCTAGAATGGTGACGAAACGTCTGAAAACTAACCTTCCACCTCAGCAAACAAACTCACATCCAGAACCTCAACCTGAGCTACAAATCTTCTCAAAACTCTCTTTCAGTAATGTGGTTGACTCTTAACTGTCCTCTGAGCAATTAGTGATGGGCAATATGTACTGGCTTCTCAGAAATTCTCTGTTGCTGAGATGCAGTTTATCCGCAGGAATGATATAGCTGGATCACTGGTGGTTGTGAAGTCTGCTGTCGTTGAAAAGCCAGTGGAAAATCTGGCAATTAAGATGTTGCAGTAAGTATAACCTGTGTGATTTTTCCTGAATCTGGTAACCAGATCGCAAAGTTATAGGTTGAAATAGGAGGAGCAATCAAGAATAAAGATAAGGAAGTTTGAAGTTCAGTTATTACAAACTGTTTGATCCGATGGAACGAGAGCAGGTGGAGGACAAAGTGGATATTTTTAGCTTACTGAGGGTAGTTGAATTACAACAGAAAGGTGAAAAAAATAAAGTAGTTGTATCGAAAAGTGTACACAGAAAAAGAATCTGAATGCATCCCACTATCTTTAAAAGAAAAGAATTCTTGATGTGGAAATGGAAACCATTACATATTCAGATAAATACAAAATGGCAAGAAGCTTGTTAAGTTGTATTTCTGATGGGTTATAGCAAGGAGCTGTTGTGGGTAGCACATGAGGTACCAGTAGGAAGTCATTTGGGAGGAAGGACAAGTGAAAATAGCCGAGTCATTTTTATTGGCCTGGACAGCATGGAGATGTGGCTGAATTTAGCCAAACATGCATGTTACATATGTCAGGTCATTGAAAAACCTGAGGCTGTGATAAAACCAGCAGTGTTAATACCTCTTCCAACCTTTTCAGGAACCTTTCACAAGAGTCTTAATTGATTGCATAAGACCCCTCCCTAAAACAAAGTGGGAATCTATACTTGTTGACTGTAATGAATGTATCTACTGGACTTCCAGAGGTCATTCCATTCTGCAGTGTGATGGTTTGAAAGATTATAGAAGAGTTGCTTAGTTGTTTTAAACCAGATATGAACTGATCAAATTTTACATGAAAATTTTTAAACAAGTTATGTATAGCTATCTATTATAAAGTGGGGGGTGGACCCCCTTCTGAGATCTAATACCAAAACGCCCAAAGAGGAGCGCCTCGCCCTATAATCTGTTACAAGTGGTGTAACCCGCCTTTCGGCAAGTACTATTGGTTAAACAAAATAAACCCCTGACACTCACTTTATGATCAACGTGTAACAATTTATTTATCGAACTCTAGTAGTGAACGTTCAACTAAATAATTAACATTGAATAAACCCCTAGTAGCAATAACTATTCCCAAATAAAACAAGATTCTAATGGTATGCTATTCCAGTAAATACAGGTCCCACTTAGATAAGACAAAATAAAAATGAATTTAGTCTGCCAAAATTGTAGCCACGTTGTGTGTCTTCCAGTATGTCCATAAGACAATAAGACATAGGAGTGGAAGTAAGGCCATAAGGCCCATCAAGTCCACTCCGCCATTTAAATCATGGCTGATGGGCATTTCAACACCACTTTCCTGCACTCTCCCCATAGCCCTTGATTCATAGAACATAGAACAGTACAGCACAGAACAGGCCCTTCAGCCCACGATGTTGAGCCGACCATTGATCCTCATGTATGCACCCTCAAATTTCTGTGACCATATGCATGTCCACCAGTCTCTTAAATGACCCCAATGACCTTGCTTCCACAACTGCTGCTGGCAATGCATTCCATGCTCTCACAACTCTGTGCAAAGAACCTGCCTCTGACATCCCCTCTATACTTTCCTCCAACCAGCTTAAAACTATGACCCCTCGTGTTAGCCATTTCTGCCCTGGGAAATAGTCTCTGGCTATCAACTGTATCTATGCCTCTCATTATCTTGTATACCTCAATTAGGTCCCCTCTCCTCCTCCTTTTTTCCAATGAGCAAAGTCCGAGCTCAGTCAACCTCTCTTCATAAGATAAGCCCTCCAGTCCAGGCAGCATCCTGGTAAACCTCCTGTGAACCCTCTGCAAAGCATCCACATCTTTCCAATAATAGGGCGACCAGAACTGGACACAGTATTCCAAGTGCGGTCTAACCAAAGTTTTATAGAGCTGCAACAAGATCTCACGACTCTTAAACTCAATCCCCCTGTTAATGAAAGCCAAAACACCATATGCTTTCTTAACAACCCTGTCCACTTGGGTGGCCATTTTAAGGGATCTATGTATCTGCACACCAAGATCCCTCTGTTCCTCCACACTGCCAAGAATCCTATCCTTAATCCTGTACTCGGCTTTCAAATTCGACCTTCGAAAATGCATCACCTCGCATTTATCCAGGTTGAACTCCATCTGCCACCTCTCGGCCCATCTCTGCATCCTGTCAATGTCCCGCTGCAGCCTACAACAGCCCTCTATACTGTCAACGACACCTCCAACCTTTGTGTCGTCTGCAAACTTGCTGACCCATCCTTCAATCCCCTCATCCAAGTCATTAATAAAAATTACAAACAGTGGAGGCCCAAGGACAGACCACTGTGGAACACCACTAACCACTGACTTCCAGGCAGAATATTTTCCTTCTACTGCCACTCACTGTCTTCTGTTGGCCAGCCAAGTCTGTATCCAGACAGCTAAGTTCCCTAGTATCCCATTCCTCCTGACCTTCTGAATGAGCTTACCATGGGGAACCGTATCAAATGCCTTACTAAAGTCCATATACACCACATCCACAGCTCGACCCTCATCAACTTTTCTAGTCACGTCCTCAAAGAACTCGATAAGGTTTGTGAGGCATGACCTGCCCCTCTCAAAGCCGTGTTGACTGCATTTGATCAAGCCATGCTCTTCCAGATGGTCATAAATCTGATCCCTCAGAATCCTTTCTAACGCCTTGCAGACGACAGACGTGAGACTTACTGGTCTGTAAATGCCGGCGATTTCCCTATTTCTTTTCTTGAAGAGAAGAATTACATTTGCCTCTCTCCAGTCCTCAGGTACGACTCCAGTGGAGAGCCGGATGCAAAGATCCTTGCAAGTGGCGAAGCAATTGCATTTCCCGCTTCCCAAAGCAGTCGAGGAAAATCTGGTCCGGGCCTGGTGACTTGTCAATCTTAATGTTTGACAAAATTTTCAGCACATCAGCTTCCTCTATCTCTTTCCATTCCAGCATGCACACCTGCTCTTCAAAGGTTTCATTCACTACAAAGTTCGTTTCTTTCGTAAAGACAGAAGCAAAGAACTGCTTTAGGGCTTCCCCTACCTCCTCAGACTCCACACACAAGTTCCCTATGCTATCCCTGATCGGCCCTACTCTTTCTTTGACCATTCTCTTATTCCTCACATAAGTATAAAATGCCTTTGTGTTTTCCCTAATTCGTTCTGCCAAGCCTTTCTCGTGCCCCCTCCTGGTTCTCCTCAGACCATTTTTGAGCTCCTTCCTTGCCTGCGTGTAATCCTCTCTCGCTGAACTTGACCCTAGCTTCCTCCCACCTTATGTAAGCTACCTTCTTCCTTTTCACAAGAAGCTCCACCGCTCTCGTCATCCAAGGTTCCTTTATCTTACCCCTTCTTGCCTGTCTCAGAGGGACATATTTACTCATCACTCGTAACAACTGTTCCTTAAACAGTCTCCACATGCCTATAGTGTCCTTACCATGGAACAATTGCTCCCAGTCCAGGCTTCCTAACTCATGTCTAATCGCATCATAGTTTCCTCTTCCCCAATTAAATATCCTCCCATTTTGCCTAATCCTCTCCTTCTCCATAGCTATGTAGAATGTGAGGCAGTTATGGTCACTATCACCAAAATGCTCTCCCACCACAAGTTCTGATACCTTCCCCGGCTCGTTTCCGAGCACCAAGTTTGGAATGGCCTCTCCCCTCGTCGGCCTGTCAACGTACTGCATTAGGAAACCCTCCTGAACACACCTTACAAAAACAGCTCCATTCAAATCTTCTGCTTGAAGGAGGTTCCAATCAATATTGGGAAAGTTCAAGTCACCCATTACAACAACCCTACTACGTCCACACTTTTCCAAAATCTGACGACCTATGCTTTCTGCAGTCTCCCTGCTGCTATTGGGGGGCCTGTAGTAAACCCCTAACGAGGTGACTACTCCCTTGCTGTTCCTAATTTCCACCCACACTGACTCAGTAGGCAGATCTTCCTCGACAATGGAAGCTTCTGTAGCTGTGATACCCTCTCTGATTAGTAGTGCTACACCCCCTCCTCTTTTTCTCCCCTCCCTATTCTTTTTAAATGTTCTAAACCCTGGGAGATCCAGCAACCATTCCTGCCCATGAGAAACCCATGTCTCTGTTGTGGCCACAACATCATAGCACCAGGTACTGATCCATGCTCTAAGTTCATCACTTTTATTCCTGATACTCCTTACGTTAAAGCAAACACACTTTAACTGATCCTTGGTTCCTTCCGAGGAAAATCCTTCCCACTAGCTGGTCTACCTCTTGCTACTGCCTCACCTGCATCAACTCTCACCTCCGGTATACAGCTCAGGTTCCCACCCCCCTGCCATACTAGTTTAAACCCTCTCGAACTACTCGAGTATACCTTCCACCCAGGATTCCTTTTGAGATCAAGAATTTGTCGATCTCTGCCTTGAAGGCATCCAACGTCCCGGCCTCCACTGCACTCCGTGGCAATGAATTCCACAAGCCCACCACTCTCTGGCTCAAGAAATGTTGTCTCATTTCAGTTTTAAACTTACCCCCTCTAATTTTAAGGCTGTGCCCACGGGTACTAGTCTCCCTGCTTCACGGAAACAACTTCCTAGCATCCACCCCTTCTAAGCCATACATTATCTTGTAAGTTTCTATTAGATCTCCCCTCAACCTTCTAAACTCTAATGAGTACAATCCCAGGATCCTTAGCTGTTCATCATAGGCTAAACCTACCATTCCAGGGATCATCCGTGTGAATCTCCACTGGACATGCTCCAGGGCTAGTATGTCCTTTCTGAGGTGTGGGGCCCAAAATTGGACACAGTATTCTAAATGGGGCCTAACTAGAGCCTTATAAAGCCTCAGAAGCACATCGCTGCTTTCATATTCCAACCCTCTTGAGATAAACGACAACGTTACATTCGCTTCTTAATTACGGACTCTACCTGCAAGTTAACCTTTAGAGAATCCTGGACCAACACTCCCAGATCCCTTTGCACTTCTGATTTGCGAATTTTCTCACCGTTTAGAAAATAGTCCATGCCTGTATTCTTTTTTCCAAAGTGCAAAACCTCAAATTTAATCACATTGAATTTCATCAGCCATTTCCTGGACCACTCTCCTAAACTGTCTAAATCTTTCTGCAGCTTCCCCACCTCCTCAGTACTACCTGCCTGTCCACCTATCTTCGTATCATCGGCAAACTTGGCCAGAATGCCCCCAGTCCCTTCATCCAGATCGTTAATATATAAGGTGAACAGCTGTGGCCCCAACATTGAACCCTGCGGGACATCGCTCGTCACCGGTTGCCATTCCGAAAAAGAGCCTTTTATCCTAACTCCCTGCCTTCTGTCAGACAGCCAATCCTCAATCCAAGCCAGTAGCTCACCTCGAACACCATGGGCCTTCACCTTCCTCAGCAGCCTCCCGTGAGGCACCTTATCAAAGGCCTTTTGGAAGTGTAGATAGGTAACATCTACTGGATTTCCCTGGTCTAACCTACTTGTTGCCTCTTCAAAGAATTCTAACAGGTCTGTCAGGCACAACCTCCCCTTACTAAAACCACGCTGACTTGTTTTAATCTGACCCTGCACTTCCAGGAATTTAGAAATCTCATCCTTGACAATGGATTCTAGAATTTTAGCAACTACCGAGGTTAGGCTAATCGGCCCATAATTTTCCATCTTTTGCCTTGATCGTTTCTTAAACAAGGGGATACAACAGCAATTTTCCAATCATCTGGGACTTTCCCTGACTCCAGTGACTTTTCAAAGATCACGACCAAAGCCTCCGCTATTTCCTCAGCCACCTCCCTCAGAACTCTAGGATGTAGCCCATCGGGGCCAGGAGATTTATCAATTTTTAGACCCTTTAGCTTTTCTAGCACTTTCTCTTTTTGTAATGCTTACCTAATGCCCTGTGCCGCCTTCAGTGAATGTTCTGTCAGGAATATTAACTCGTTGCCCCATTGTTACCCCTGATTTAGATGATACTTTCTCAAAGATTTGGAGAAGACTGTAAAAGGCAGCAATTCTCTGTAAGATGCTAGTTAGGTTTCCTGTCTTTGTCCAACTGTCCTTTTCTTTTATAAGCTCAATGACATAACTTCTTAGATTAGGATTGGTCCTGTGTTATCAAAATGACCAGATTTACATTTATATCAGAAATAATGGGAACTGCAGATGCTGGAGAATCCAAAATAACAAAGTGTGGAGCTGGATGAATGCAGCAGGCCAAGCAGCATCTCAGGAGCACAAAAGTTGAAGTTTCGGGCCTAGACCCTTCATCAGAGAACGGTCTAGGCCCGAAACTGCAGCTTTTGTGCTCCTGAGATGCTGCTTGGCCTGCTGTGTTCATCCAGCTTCACACTTTGTAATCTCAGATTTAAATTTAATTGGCTTTTGGTATCGAAGTGCTTGATTCAGATTGATTGGCAACATTCAAAACTTGTCTTGGTCACAAAACAATACTGCTGATTGGCCTGCTAACTGTACAGCCTTTGGATACACATGTTTCAATTCGAGTGTTCTCTGTGCACCTGCAAACCCACAAGCTGCTATGCATAGACATCCTTTTTGAATCTCTACACATAGAAAAAGTACATCTTTTTTTAAAGGTGCCATGCACTGCTTTTCCCCTTAACATGTTATAAGCACCAAATTCTAACTTTCTGCCTTCCACTCCACAAGTACTGTACCCAACTTGGCAACACTTATGAATTGACCAATTTAAATCAACTGCATACTATCCAGAATTGCAAGGGGCATTAGAATGATGTCATCAAACTTCACAGACCAGGTTGAAGACTTAGTCAAGGATTGGGACAAAACAATTCCATTTGTTCTTGTTCTGGATGCACCTAAATTCAGTCCATTCGAATTAGTTTTCGGACATGACGTGAGAGTACCACTGAATTTAAGGAAAAATGGTAAGTCACATTTCAGAGACCACATATTTGGATTACATTTCAGATTTTACGGAAAGATTAAATCGAGTAGGTCAGTTAACTAGATAACATTTGAAAGTAGCACAGCATATGGTGAAACAGGAAGCAGACAAGAAATCAAAAATTTGTATTTTTGCTGGAGGAGATGAAATGTTAGAAAGCCAGAGAGAAGGAAAACTTGGAGTCTGTCTTGTGAACGTGCTCAAACGGTATTTTAGTAAGGAAGAAAAGCAAAGGGAGAAGGTGATACCAGTTATAACCCAGCGTGAAGAACTAATTCCAGATAAGTTTGTCTGCCTGAATCAATTTGATAAAATAACAATGAGAAAGTTCTCAAAAATTAGGATGAATTTGAGTTACCTTCCAGAGGAAAATGGTAATGACCTGAAATGGTTACTATAATCTCATGTAGAGATACATAGGAATAAGCTGGGAAATCGTAACATGATTACAAATGAAGTAAATATTGGAAATGTTATTCCAATTAAGCAGCCCCCTTCTAAACTTGACCTTGTAAAATGGGCAAAGATTCAAAAAGAAATGGAGACCATGCTCAAAAACGATACAGTTGAAGTGAGATATAGCAAATGGAACTCGCCCATTGTAATGATGCCAAAACAAGATGGCACCTAGTGTTTGTGTTGCTTATCACAAAGTCAGTGCAGTTACAAAATCTGATTCGGATCCTATTCCATGGCTGAAAGTCTGTTTTAAGAAGGTGGGACAGGCAACTTATGTTTCAAATCTGGACCTAATCAAAGATACTGTCTGGTACCTTTTTCCCAGAGAGGATAGGAATTTTTGGCTTTTGTGACACCAAATGGATTGCACGTGTTTAAAGTGATGCCACTTGATGTGAAAAATGCACCAGCTGTGTTGCAAAGACTAACCAATAAAGTCATTTCAGGATTACCCAATCGTGTGGCCTACATAGATGATTTGGTAACAAAGTGTGAAGCTGTATGAACACAGCAGGCCTAGCAGCATCTCAGGAGCACAAAAGCTGACATTTCGGGCCTAGACCCTTCATCACAGCACCCCTGAGCACCAGACCATCATCTCCAGTACCATCCATGACCTCATCACCTCAGGGGACCTCCCACCTACAGCCTCCAACCTTATTGTTCCCCAACCCCGCACGGCCCGTTTCTATCTCCTTCCCAAAATCCACAAACCTGCCTGCCCTGGCCGACCCATTGTCTCGGCCTGTTCCTGCCCCACTGAACTCATCTCCACCTATCTGGACTCCATTTTCTCCCCTTTGGTCCAGGAACTCCCTACCTATGTCCGTGACACCACCCACGCCCTCCACCTCCTCCAGAACTTCCAATTCCCTGGCCCCCAACACCTCATTTTCACCATGGACATCCAGTCCCTATACACCTGTATTCCTCATGCAGGTGGCCTCAAGGCCCTCCACTACTTCCTGTCCCACAGGCCCGACCAGCCCCCCTCCACCGACACTCTCATCTGCCTAGCCGAACTCGTTGTTACCCTCAACAACTTCTCTTTCAATTCCTCCCACTTCCCTACAGACAAAGAGAGTGGCCATGGGTACCCGCATGGGCCCAAGCTATACCTGCCTCTTTGTAGGTTATGTGGAACAGTCCTTCTTCCGCACCTACACAGGCCCCGAACCCCACCTCTTCCTCCATTACATTGATGACTGTATCGGCGCCACCTCTTACTCCCCAGAGGAGCTCGAACAGTTCATCTACTTCACCAACACCTTCCACCTCAACCTCAAAAAGAGAAAGCTCTGATGAAGGGTCTAGGCCCGAAACGTCAGCTTTTGTGCTCCTGAGATGCTGCTTGGCCTGCTGTGTTCATCCAGCTTCACACTTTGTTATCTTGGATTCTCCAGCATCTGCAGTTCCCATTATCTATCATAGATGAGTTGGTGATTTTTTTTTAGTCACACATGGAAGGAACATTTGGCACATCTATTGGAATTGTTGGTTGACATCAGAAGACTGGCTTGTGATAAACCTGGCTACAAGTGACTTTGTAAAAGCCCAAGTCACGTTCCTAGGCCATATCATTGGACATGGATAGATGGCCCCATGGCATGTCTGAACTCAGGTTATTGGGTAGTTGCCCATACCATTGACAAAGAGGGAGGTACTATGATTTGTGAGACTAAATGGGTTTTATCCAAAAGTCATACCAAATTCTAGCAGGTTGGTTACTTCACTGACTGATTTGTTGAAGAAATGCAGAAGATTTTAGAGGACAGACAAAGTCAGAAGGCATTTGACAGCCTGAAAGCTGTGTTAACCAACACCCAGTGTTAGCCACATCTAATTACGCAAAACCAATCAAGGTGATATAGGTGTTGGTGCTGTACTTTTACAAGAAGATGACAAGTCCTATTGGGTATTTTTGCAGAAAGTTGAATATTCATCAACAGAAAGACTCCACAATTAAAAAGGAGACCTTGAATTTGTTCTTTGGCGTTGCAATGTTTCAACATTTATGTTGCTAGTAATGTGTCTGAGACAGTTGTATATCTATTAATGTTTCTGGAAAAAATTTAAACGTAAAAATACCAGACTGTTTTGATGGAATTTTTTGTTATAGCCATTGAATTCGAAAATTATAAACGTAGCAGGATGAGTGAATGTAATTGCCGCGGGTTGACGTCGATATGGACTTGAGCAAAACATTTGGCGAGGATCTGCATGATAGACTGTATATTAAGGATAGACCATTTGGATTGCAGGGAGAGCTAGCCACTCAGATTAAAAAAATTGGCTCAAAGGTAGGAGATGGAGAGTGGTGGTCGAGGCTGCTCTGCAAACTGGAGACCTGTGACGAGTGGTGAGCTGCAAAGGTTGATGCTGGGGCCACTGCTTTTCTTCATTTATATAAAAAATTTGGATGTGAATAAAGGAGGCATGGTTAGTAATTTTGCAGATGCCACCAAAGTTGGTGGTATAATGGATAGCAAAGAACGTTACTCAGTACAACGAGACCTTGATCAGATGGACCAATGTGCCGAGGAGTGGCAGATGGAGTTTAATTGAGGTGAATGGGAGATCTCCATTTTGGTATGGCAAATCAGGGCAGGACTTATGCACTTAATGCTAACGCCGTGGGGGCTGTTGCTGAACAAAGTAACCTTGGAGTTCCGTTCATAGTTCCTTGCAAATGGAGTTGCAAGTGGACAGGTTGGTGAAGAAGTCATTTGGTACACTTGCCTTTATTGGTCAGTGCATTGAGTATATGAGTTGGGAGGTCATGTCCCGTACAGCCACAACATCGGTTAGGCCACTTTTGGAATATTGTGCACAGTTCTGATCTCCCTGTTAAATTTGAAAGGGTTCAGAAAAGATTTACAAGGATATGGCCAGGGCTGGAGAGTTTGAGGTATTAGAAGAGGCTGAATAGGCTGGGGCTGTTTTCCCGGAGGATTCAGAGGGATATGGGCCAAATGCTGGCAGGTAGGACAAGATTAATTTCGGATATAAGGTCGGCTGGAATAAGTTGGACCAAAGACGCTCTTCTGTGCTATATATCTCTGTGACTCCATGACTCTGGCGAAAGAAGATCAAATTGTTTGGTGGTGGAAGAAACGGATTGAAGTGCACTGTAGTATCGAATGTTTGCATTTTTGGAGTCAATGTAGTGCATATGTATTGAACTGTACTAATAAGAGTCAAGGGTTTTAAAAATGAAGTTAGCTTTGTTGGGTTTTTTCTAAAAACCCTGAGGGGATGGGAGATATGATGATCCTGCAGCTTTGAGCTGTATTTTGTCCTTTTTTTTATTTGAAGAGCGGTTTTAAAGTAGAGGTGAATAGTTGTCTCTCCCCAGCCTACAAAGTAACCAGCTTGTGAGGCTGTTTTTTATTTAAAAGTTAGAACTAGAAGCAGCATGAGTGAGTGGAACCAGACTCCCATAGGACCAGGGATTTACTTTAACTTCTAGTTGTTGAGATTATGAAGTTGCTTGGGGAAACTGCTACACAACTCCCATGCCAGAGGAAAAAGCTTAAGTTCTCTCTCCCTCTCAGAATTTTTTCTTGGTGTTCTTTTGTCCTCGATGATGAATCGCATGTGAAATAATTTATTTTACTGAATTTGCATTGGCTACGTTTGTATTTTTGGGATGTTGCTATTTAGATCAGTTGTTGTTGAGTAATTAAATAATCTATTATTTTGGTAAATGTTCTAATGGAGTTCAAGTTAGACTGATTCACTTTTCTTTTGTTAGTATTTTAACTGAGGCTAAGAATAAAACGTGTTTTGCTTAAAGCTGAATAGCATGACCAGTCGAATGACATCTGGAACACAGCACCTTACACTTGTCTGTAAATAAGATGAAAGTTAGGGTCTTGGGGATTGCTTTGTAGAACATCTACTGTCAATTCACACTAAAAAAACTGCACTTCCCAGTTGCAAACCATTTCAACTCCCCCTCCCATTCCTCAGATGACATGTCCATCCTGGGCCTCCTGCGGTGCCAGAATGATGCCACCCGAAGGTTGCAGGAACAGCACCTCATATTCCGCTTGGAAACCCTGCAGCCCAGTGGTATCAGTGGACTTCGCAAGCTTCAAAATCTCCCCTCCCCCTGCTGCATCCCAAAACCAGCCCAGCTCGTTCCCGCCTCCCTGACCTGTCTTTCCTCCCACCTATCCCCTCCTCCCACCTCAAGCCCCGTCCCTATCTCCTACTAACCTCATCCCGCCCCGTTGACCTGGCTATCCGCTCTGGACTGACCTATCTCCTCCCTACCTTTACTGGCTCCATCCCCGCCTCTTTGACTGTCTGTCTCGTGTCCACCTGTCTTCTCCTTTATCCATCTTCTATCCACCTCCCCCTCTCTCTCTCTTTATTTCAGAACCTCCTTCCCCTCCCCCATTTCTGAAGAAGTGTCTAGGCTTGAACCGTCAGCCTTCCTGCTCCTCTGATGCTGCTTGGCCTGCTGTGTTCATCCAGCTCTACAACTTGTTATCTTAGGGTCAAGGCTATTTCTTTTGATATATTTGAAGAAAGATTGATCTGATCAATAACACACCGTAATCTTCCTACTGGTTGATCTGTCAAATTTGTCCAATTTAAGAATCTGTTGTGTCGAAACCTTGTTGAGGCAATTTTGTGATCCATTTTGCCTGACTGGAATTCTCCAAACAATTAAACCTGCCAGCAGAATTTGGGGCCTCTAAACAAAAAAGTGGAAAACTGTGTTTGCAGCTTTCCACCTGGCAGATCAAGTTCTGTTATCTTTGTTACCTGATAATCAGTTCTGAATAATTTAACTTAAGTGCATTCAATGTTGAAAAATAGATTTTTACAAATAAAGTAGCAGAGCCTGTCTTATGTTGCCTTCCATGATGTTTCTTTCTCGTCTTTGAAACATTAACCTGTGCTGTGAAATTGGCTAAGACTAAGACATGTTTACTTATAAACACTTAAACGTACTTAGATGAACTTGATTGCAGATCATACAGTATTTTTTTGGATACAGGTTTTGTTGATTACTGATGTTTTTTTTAAATTCAAGTCCTTTTTTTGTCTCTGACAGGTTGTACCTCCTCATTGTATATTTGCTAGCAACACATCAGCTCTTCCAATTTCTGAAATTGCTGCTGTCAGTAAGAGACCAGAGAAGGTATGTAGTGAATACTTGAATGATGGTTTATTCATTAACGTTTTATGAAAACTTAAACTCTAAAACGTCGAGAGAGCAAGAAAATACAAAATATAAGCCAACATTTGAACATCATGTTTCAGAGATAGTAGGAACTGCAGATGCTTGAAGAATCTGAGATAGCAAGGTGCAAAGCTGGATGAACACAGCAGGCCAAGCAGCATCAGAGAAGCAGGAAGGCTGATGTTTCGGGCCTAGACCCTTCTTCAGAAATCACTCCTTTCTGAAGAAGGGCCTAGGATCGAAACGTCAGCCTTCCTGCTCCTCTGATGCTGCTGGGCCTGCTGTGTTTATCCAGCTCTGCACCTTGCTGTCTCATTTGGAAATGATGGTTCCTTCTTGAGAGAAATTGTAATTTAGCAATCTTTGATATGAGCTTTATAATAAATTAATGCATTACTTTATTAATGGGGCAGCATGGTGGCTCAGTGGTTAGCACTGCAGCCTCACAGCACCAGGGACCCAGTTTCGATTCCAGCCTCGGGCGACTGCATGTGTGGAGTTTGCACATTCTCTGCGTGTCTGCGTGGGTTTCCTCGGGTGCTCCAGTTTCCCCCCACAGTCCAAAGATGTGCAGGTTAGGTGGATCGGCCATGCTAAATTGCCCGTCGTGTTCAGGGGTGTGTGGGTGAAAGAAAGATGGGTCTGGGTGGGATGCTTCAAGAGGCTGTTTGGACTTGTTGTGTTGAAGGGCCTGTTTCCACACAGTAGGGAATTTAATCTAATCTAAATATGTTTAGTATACCAGTTGAGTAATTTTTCTGCCATTGTTTTGGATTTTTAAAAACTTTATTTTAGCAAGTTAAAATTAGGCAAATGAAAGAATAAATTGATTGCTTCTGAAAACATGCTGAATTATATTGCAGCTATATCCATTTTGAGATAAAGACTTAAAGTACATATCCTACACTAGAACTGCTTCACTAGGACTCTGTATGATCTGAGTAACTTGTCTTGATTTATCATCAGTACCTTCAAATTCACGCAGTCACCTGAGAAATTATCTCATGTAGGACTTCAGAAGGCTCTATCCTGTCTGTTTTCAGCCTCTGCCAATTTCTTAAAAATGTTGTTAGAATTTACTGTTGCCTAGATAAAAGTTCAGAACCTGTTAGCTCAGTTGGCTAGGTGTGACGAGCATGTGGATCACATTAATTCCAGTTGCCAGCGCCTGCCTCCTCATCCTACCTGTAGTAAAAGAAAAACACACAGCTATTCTGTAGTTCAGCAAGTTATCTCACCTTTAGACAGAAAACTGAGGAAAATGCTGAAAGTTGCAGCAATGGGTTCTGCCCTGACCAATTCATGTTGGCTTTTATGGTTCTTGCAAATAAATAGTTTATTTCCCCTTTCAGTTCCCATATACAATCAACCTCTTTTCCTTTTTCCAGAAGTCCAGTCTTGTTTAGAATGTTAGACAATAGACAATAGGTGCAGGAGTAGACTATTCGGCCCTTCGAGCCTGCACCACCATTCATTAAGATCATGGCTGATTGTCCACAATCAGTATCCTGTTCCTGCCCTATCCCCATAACCCTTGATTCCACTACCTTTAAGAGCTCTATCCATCTCTTTCTTGAAAGTATCCAGAGACTTGGCCTCCATTGCCTTCTGGGGCAGAGCATTCCATATATCCACCACTCTCTGGGTGAAGAACTTTTTCTTCAACTCTGTTCTAAATGGCCTACACCTTATTTTTAAACTGTGTCCTCTGGTCCTGGACTCACCCATCAGTGGAAACATGCTTCCTGCCTCCAGAGTATCCAATCCCTTAATAATGTTAAACGTCTCAATCAGATCCCCTCTCATCCTTCTCAACTCAAGTGTATACAAGCTTAGTCATTCCAATCTTTCAACATATGATACTCCCGCCATTCTGGGAATTAACCGCATGAACCTACGCTGCACTCCCTCAATAGCAAGAATGTCCTTCCTTAAATTTGGAGACCACAACTGCACACAATACTCCAGGTGTGGTCTCACCAGGGCCCTGTACAGCTGCAGAAGGACCTCTTTGCTCCTATACTCAATTCCTCTTGTCATGAAGGCCAGCATGCCATTAGCTTTCTTCACTGCCTTCTGTGCCTGCATGCTTGCTTTCATTGACTGATGTACAAGAACACCGAGATCTCGTTGTACTTCCCCTTTACCTAACATGACTCCATTGAGATAGTAATCTGCCTTCTTGTTCTTGCCACCAAAGTGGATAACCTCACATTTATTGACATTAAACTGCATCTGCCATGCATCCGTCCACTCGCCTAGCCTGTCCAAGTCACTCTGTATTCTCATAACATCCTCCTCACATTTCACACTGCCACCCAGCTTTGTGTCATCAGCAAGTTTGAGAATATTACTTTTAATGCCTTCATCTGTATCATTAATGTATATTGTAAACAGCTGTGGTCCCAGCAGCGAACCTTGAGGTACCCCACTGGTCAATGCCTGCCATTTCGAAAAGGACCCATTTATCACTACTCTTTGCTTCCTGTCAGCCAGCCAATTTTCAATCCAACTCAGTATTTTGCCGCCAATACCATGTGCCCTAATTTTGCTCACTAATCTCATATGTGGGACTTTATCAAAACCTTTCTGAAAGCCCAGGTACACTACATCCACTGGCTTTTCCTTGTCCATCTTCATAGTTTCAACCTCAAAAAATTCCAGAAGATTAGTCAAGCACGATTTCCCCTTCGTTAATCCATGCTGACTCTGACCTATCCTGTTACTGCTATCCAAATGAGTTGTAATTTCACCTTTTATAATTGACTCCAGCATCTTTGCCACCACTGACGTCAGGCTAACCGGTCTATAATTTCCTGTTTTCTCTCTCCCTCCTTTCTTGAAAAGTGGGACAACATTAGCCACCCTCCAGTCTGCAGGAACTGATCCTGAATCTATAGAACATTGAAAAAAGATTGCTAGTGAGTCCATGATTTCTAGAGCCACGTCCTTAAGTACCCTGGGATGTAGACCATCAGGTCCCGGGGACTTATCAGCCTTCAGACCTAAGTCTGTCCAACACCATTTCCTGCCTAATATAAATTCGTTTCAGTTCGTCCATTACCCTAGGTCCTTCAGCCACTACTACATCTGGGAGATAGTTTGTGTCTTCCCTAATGAAGACACATCCCAAGTACCTATTCAACTCTTCTGCCATTTCCTTGTTCCCCATAATAAATTCACCCGTTTCTGTCTTCAAGGGCCCAATTTTTGTCTTAACCATTCCAGTCCCTGCAGGTTGGAAAGTATCTAATGTCACCCCAGTATTCAAAAAGGGAGGTAGAAAGTAAACAGGGAATTCTAGGCCAGTAAGCCTAACACCGGTGGTGGGAAAATTCATGAACCCATTGTCAAGGACTTTACAGGGGAGCATTTACAAAGACCCAGCATGGATTTATGTTGGCGAAATCATGCTTGACAAATCTGTTGGAATTCTATGAAGATTTAACAGGTAGAGTTGACAAGGGGAGCCGGCCAATGTGGTCTATTTGGACTTTGAGAAAACATTTGGCAAAATCCTATGTAAAGAGATTCAAGTGCATGAGATTGGGGAAAGTGCATTGAGATGGATAGAAAACTGGTAGAGAGGAAATGAAGAGTATGAATTAATGGGTCCTTTTCAAATTGGCAGGCACTAACTAATGGGGTGGAACAGGGATCAGTGCTGGGATTCCAGCTATTCACAATCTGTACAACGATGTGGATGAGGGAACAAACTGTAACATCTTGAAGTTTGCAGATGATACCAAGTTCGATTGGAGGGTTAACTGTGATGAGGGTGCAGAGATCCTTCAGCATGATCACTCCAGGTTGGGTGAGTAGGCAAATCAATGGCAGATGCAGGATAACTTGTATAAATGAGAGATTATTCACTTTGGAAGCAAAAACAAGAATGCAGATTACTAACTGGCTGTAAATTGAGAGAGGAGAGTGTGCAGTTGGACCTGGGTATCTTTATGTACCAATTGCTGAAGGTAAACATGCAGGTGCAGCTGGCAGTGAAGAAGGCAAATGGTATGTTGGCCTTCACTGTGAGAGGCTTTGAGTACAGGAGCAGAGATGTATTATTGCAGTTATACAGGGTCTTGGAAAGGCCACACCTTGAATATTGTGTGCAGCTTTCGTCTCTTTTTCTGAGGAAGGTTGCTCTTGCTTTCAAGGAAGTGCAGCAAAGGTTTTACCAGGCTGATTCCGGGGATGGCAGGAATGGCACATGAGGAGAGATTGACCCAAGTAGAATTATTTTCACTGGGGTTCAGACAAATGAGGGGCTATCCCGTAGAGACTTAAAAAATTCTAACAGGGCTGGACAGGGTAGATGCAGGGAGGATGTTCCCAATGGTGGGTGTGTCCAGAACCAGGGGTCACAGATTGAGGATTCAAGGTAGAGTATTTAGGATGGAGGTAAGACATTTCTTCATCCAAAGAGTAGTGAGGCTGTGGAATTAATTCCCGCAGAAAGTAGTTGATGCCAAAATATTGAATGTCTTCAGGAAACAGCTAGATATTGCACTTGGGGCAAATGGGGTCTAAAATTCTGGGGAGAAAGCGGGATTCGGCTATTGAGTTGAATGATCAGCTGTCATAAGGGGAGCAGGCTTGAAGAGTCGAATGGTCTGCCTCTGCTCCTGCTCGTACTCCTGCTCCTGTTCCTGTCGTGCATGTTTCCACATTTCTTCAATGGTTTAAATATTGGTTTGCAACTTTATCAAACACCTGTGATAGGTTCAAGTACAAGTAAACCTCCAATAGTATAGGTCACCCAGGACATGGTTATCCCACCAAAGAATTCTTGTAGAACTTTGATAAATTATTCATAACACCATACTGAATACTCTCAATGTTACTCATGCTGTTCAGATTGTTCGTTTTTCTTACCAAGAAGAATATCTTCCAATGTTTCTACATCGTGGATATAAAGTGAACTGGTGAGTTGAGAAGATTTGTAGCTCAGGTTGAGGTTCTGGATGTGAGTTTGCTCGCTGAGCTGGAAGGTTAGTTTTCAGATGTTTCGTCAACATTCTAGGTAACATCATCAGTGAGCCTCCGATGAAGTGCTGGTGTTGTGTCCCGCTTTCTATTTATCGGTTTAGGTTTCCTTGGGTTGGTGATGTCATTTCCTGTTCTTTTTCTCAGGGGGTGGTAGATTGGCTCCAAGTCAATGTGTTTGTTGATGGAGTTCCGGTTGGAATGCCATGCTTCTAGGAATTCTCGTGCGTGTCTCTGATTGGCTTGTCCTAGGATGGATGTGTTGTCCCAATCAAAGTGGTGTCCTTCCTCATCTGTATGTAAGGATACTAGTGATAGTGGGTCATGTCGTTTTGTGGCTAGTTGATGCTCATGTATCCTGCTGGCTAGCTTTCTGCCAGTTTGTCCAATGTAGTGTTTGTCACAGTTCTTGCAAGGTATTTTGTAGATGACGTTCGTTTTATTTGTTGTCTGTATAAGGTCTTTTAAGCTCATTAGCTGCTCTTTTAGTGTGTTGGTGGGTTTGTGGGCTACCCTGATGCCAAGCAGTCTGAGTAGTCTGGCAGTTATTTCCGAAATGTCTTTGATGTAGGGGAGAATGGTTATGGTTTCTGGGCACGTTTTGTCTGTTTGTTTGAGTTTGTTGCGCTAGAAACAACACTGAAAGACAACAAACTCTCAGAAGAAACCCAGCAAAACATCAGACAGACAGTCGCACCAACACTAAGCAGGAAAAAATAAGAAAACACACTCAATACACAAGAAAGGAAAGCCCTAAAAGGACTCAAAAAAGATAAAAACATCGTTATCCTACCTGCAGACAAAGGACGCTTGACAGTCATTTTAAACCGAACAGACTACATTGAGAAAGCGAACGCACTGCTTGCAGCTACCGACACTTACCAACAGGTGGCGATAGACCTGACCCCACAACTAGAGAATCGAATCACAGCCTTACTCAAAAACTTCAAAAATCTGGAGAATTAAACAAGAGAGACTTCCAAAAAATGAAACCAGATGGATCCAACACACCAGGCTTCTACGGACTACCAAAAATTCACAAACCAGGAGCCCCCCTCAGACCCATAGTGTCGCTACCCGGAACACCAACCTACAGATTATCCAAGGAACTACATCAAAGACTAAAACACCCAGTAGAAGACTCCCACCACTCCATTCGCTCCACCCAAGAATTCCTGAACACCATCAAAGATACCAAGGTAGAAGAGGATGAAATAACAGTCTTCTTTGACGTAACAGCCCTGTTCACATCCATCAACATCAACCTGGCCAAAGAAACACTGACTACACTGTTAGAAGAACCGAAGACACATACACCAGACACCACCAACCTCATCAGTAAGAACAACATCATCAAGCTAGTGGACCTATGCCTCACCACCCACTTCACTTTCAATAACAAAACCTACAGACAAACCAACGGTACATCCATGTGATCTCCAATATCAGGGTTCTTAGCAGAGTCAGTAATGCAGAGACTCGAACAAACAGCTCTGCCAATCATCCGTCCCAAACTTTGGGTCCACTACGTGGATGACACCTTTGTCATCACTGAACAAAACAAATTAGAGGAAACCTTCAAGACCATCAATAATACCCTTACTGGCATAACATTCACAAAAGAGAAGGAAAACAACATCAAACTGCCATTCCTAGATGTCACAGTAGAGCGAACAGCCAATGGGGAACTTCAAACCAGCGTCTACAGGAAAACAACACATACGGACCAAATACTGAACTACAGGAGCAACCATCCCAACACCCACAAACAAAGCTGCATTAGAACATTATTCCAATGAGCCACCACACGCTGCAGCACAGAGGAACTACGCAGAGCAGAGGAAAATCACCTATACAGCGTATTCAAAAAGAATGGGTACCCTATGAACACAGTCCGCTGATTCCTCAGCAATAAACCCAAACAAACAGACAAAACGGGCTCAGAAACCATAACCACTCTCCCATACGTCAAAGACATGTCCGAAATGACTCCAGACTACTCGGACCTCTTGGCATCAGGGTAGCCCACGAACCCACCAACACACTAAAACAACAGCTAATGAAATGAACTTAAAAGACCCTATACAGACAACAAGCAAAACGAACGTCATCTACAAAATACCTTGCAAGCCACAAAACGACATGACCCACTATCACTCACATCCTTACATACAGATGAGGAAGGACACCACTTTGATTGGGACAACACATCCATCCTAGGACAAGCCAAACAGAGACATGCACGAGAATTCCTAGAAGCATGGCATTCCAACAGGAACTCCATCAACAAACACATTGATTTGGAGCCAATCTTCCATCCCCTGAGAAAAAGAGCAGGAAATGACATCACCAACGCAGGAAATGACATCACCAACCCAAGGAAACCTAAACCGATAAATAGAAAGCGGGACATAACACCAGCGCTTCGTCTGAGGCTCACTGATGATGTTACCTAGAATGGTGACGAAACGTCTGAAAACTAACCTTCCAGCTCAGCGAGCAAACTCGCATCCATAAAGTGAACTGCCCTGTGACGATCAGATTTGTGTCCCCATATTTCAGAATGTTGGAAATAGACTTGACAGCAACTCTGATATTTACAGACCTCTGGAAAAATCATGAGCTGGTGGCATCTATTTTGTATTTGTGATTAATGTGGCCTTCAACCTTAGTGCTAAGAACTCATGAATATTTTTCTTTTATCATCTGATGTCTAGGTAATTGGAATGCACTATTTCTCACCTGTAGACAGGATGCAGTTACTGGAAATTATCACCACAGATAAAACCTCCAAAGATACAACGGCAGCTGCTGTTGCTCTTGGTCTTAAGCAGGGAAAGGTCATAATTGTAGTAAAGGTAATTTACTCCTAACATTTTTATATTTTGTTTGAGCTACATTTTAAAATCAATTTCTGTCCCTTTAAACGATAGCTTATTGTCAAATATGTAGAGTATAAAATTATTCATATGTGAGTAAGTCTGTCAAGTTAGATTAGTTATTTTAACCACAGATTAGCCAAAAAGGTTCTTTTTAAAGTTATGATACTGGGATTTTGCAGATAAGACAACCTCTCACAACCTTATTTCCTCCCTGTTCCATTATTATGGATGGAGAATCCATTCTGTAATTTTTCTTTTTCCACTACACTATTGCACTTTGTTCTAGTATCATATTACTTGTCATCACTTCATTGTAACGCACGCATAGCCTTTTAAACCTTTAGCAGCTAGTTTATGATAACAGAGCAACTGCTGTTTTAACTTGACATACATTGGACAAAGTTAATGAGCCAGTTTTTGATAGATGGGGAGGCAGAGAAGCTGGATTTATAACTTCAGATAAAAAAAACTTATTTATCCTATTCTGAGTCTGTGGAGAAAGTTCCACTTCTTTTCTGTAGTTCATTTGTTGCTTATACCATGCAATGGATTTACAAGAATGATACTTGGACTTCAAAGGTTAAATTCTGAGAAGAACCTTTACAAATTAGGCCTGTTTTCTCTCAAGTTCAGAAAGCAGATATGGTCAAATCCAAGTCTTTGAGATATTAACAGGAAAAGACAGCGTAGATAAAGATGAACTATTTCCCCAGACTTAGCAGTCTGGAACCAGGTAGGGCTAGTCTTAGAATTAGGGCAAGATCGTTTAGGAGAGATGGTACAAAAAGCTTGCGTACACAAAGGGTGAGGATGTTTGAAACTGTCTTCCACAAACAGCAGTGGATACTGGATCAGTTGTTAATTTTAAATCTGAGACAGGTAAATATTTGTTAGGCGCTGATTTTAAGAGATATGAGCAAAAGTCAGGTATATGGAGTTAGGCCATACATCAGCCATGATCTCAATGAATGATAGAGCAGGCTTGAGGATTTGTGTAGCTTACTTCTCTTCCACGGACAGATTAGGGATAGTCAACATCGTTTTATAAGTGCAAAATCATGTCCAACAAACTCGATTGAATCTTTTGAGGACAGGTAGATGAGAGTAGAATGGTAGACATTGTCTTGTGGACTTGAGCAAGGCCTTCAACAAGGTTCCGCATGGTAGACTGGTTAGTTAAGTCACATCACAAGGGATCCAGGGAGAGCTAGCCAACCGGATACAAAACAGTAGGAGACAGACTGTAATAGTAGAGGGTTTTCTTTTGACCTGGAGGCTTGTGACCGCTGGCGTTCTGCAGGGATCAATACTAGGTCCACTGTTGTTTGTCATTTACGTAAAACAATTTGGATGAGAATATAGGAAACATGGTTAGTAAGTTAGTAAGTGACACCAAAATTGGTGGTATGGCCGACACTGAAGATGGTTATCTAAGAGTACATGGGGATCTTGTTCAGCTGGGGCAATGGGGCACAGAGTGGTAGATGGAGTTTAATTCAGATAAATGTGAGGTGTTTCCTTTTGGTAAGGCAAACCAGGGTAGGACTTATACAGTTAATTTGAAAGTGAATGGATTATCATGAAATTTACAGTAATAAATAATACAATAGTGAAGAGTTTTTCCACTGCTGCCATGGTCAGGCGCTGTTCAAGATAGAGTAAGAATAAAAATAAGTAAAGATGCAGCTTAGAGAGTCCATCAGTCCTAACCCAGCTCATCAACGATGCCTGTGCCACCATTCCTCCTCCTCTGTCTCACCGCCATCTAAACTGGACTGGTCCATCATTGAAGTTGCAACTCTTCAGGTGTCAACTTGTACCACTGGGCTGTAGGGAGAGCCCTGAGGAGTGTTGTTCAACAGGAAGACACAGGAAATCGGGTACATAATCCCTTGAAAGTAGCATTACGGGTAGACACGGTGAAGAAGGCGTTTGGCACATTTGCCTCATTGAGTACAGGAGTAGGGACGTCATGTTGCGGTTGCACATGACATTGGTGGGGTCACTTTTGGAATACTGCATATAGTTCTGGTCCCCCTGCTTATCGGAAAAATACTGTTAAATTGGAAAGGGTACAATAAAGATGTTACTGGGCCTGCAGGGTTTGAGTTATGAGAGGCTGGGTAGGCTGGGACTTCTTCCCTTGAGTGGAGGAGGTTCAGGGAGTGACCTTAGAGTTTTATAAAATCACCAGGGGCATAGATAAGGTGATCATCCAAGCTTTTTTCCCCTAGGGTAAGGGAGCTCAAAACTAGAGGATATAAGTTTAAGGTGAGAGGGAAACAATTTAAAAGGACTTGAGGGGCAATTTTTTCACACAGAACTGCAGCAAGATATCCTTAATCCAGTAATCACATCCTCTCGCTCTGAAGGCCAGAATGCCATGCACTTTCCTCATTACCTGCTGCACCTGCATGCCAACCTTCAACAATGCTTCCATCATGACACCCAGATCTTGTTGCACCTCCCCTGCTCCAAAACTGCCACCACTCAGATAATAATCTGCCTGTCTGTTTTCATGACCACAGTGGATAACCTCACATTTATCTACATTATATTGTGCTTTCAGAGTATGTGCCCGCTCAGCCTATCTGTCCAAGTTATCCTGCGGCCTCTTAGCATTTTCTTCACCGCACCCACTGCCACCCAGCTTCGTGTCAGCTGCAAGTTTGGAGAAGTACCATTTAATTCCTTCGTCCAAATCATTAAAGTATATTGTGAACAGCTGGGGTCCCAGCAATGAACCCTGTGGTACCCCACTTATCACTTCCTGCCACTCTGAAAAGGACCCCTTTATTCCAACTCTGATTTCTGTCTAGGTGTAGAGCTGCATGAACACAGCAGGCTAAGCATCATCTTAGGAGCAGGAAAGCTGACGTTTCGGGCCTATACCCTTCATCTCTAGGCCCAAAATGTCAGCTTTTCTGCTCCTAAGATGCTGCTTGGCCTGGTGTGTTAATCCAGATGTACGCCTTGTTATCTCAGATTCCCTAGCATCTGCAGCTCCTGTTATCTCTGACTTCTGTCTGTCAGGCAACTCTCTACCCTTGTCAACACATTACCTCCAATATCGTGAGCTTTAATTTGGCTTACCAATCTCTTGCGTGGAACCTTGTCAAAAGCCTTTTGAAAGTCCAGGCACACAACATCTACTGATTCATTCTTGTCTATGCAACAGGTCACAACCTCAAAAAATTCCAGAAGATTTATCAGGCATGATTTCCCTTAAGTGAATCTGTGCTGACTAGGACCAATTCTGCCAATGCTTTCCAAATGCTCAGTTATTACATCCTTAATAATTGATTGCTGCGTGTTCCCCACCATTGACGTCAGGCTAAACAGCCTTTAATTCTCATTTTCTGTTCCTTTTTTAAAAGAGTGCCATATCTAATGGCATTTGCCCTCTTACGTTTAGGTTTGTATTGTTTTTTTGTGGTGAATTGCTGAAAACAGGAGCTGATAGCACATAGTGAAAGAAATGAGGCGTCTGTGACCTGATTTGAAGTACCCTATCAGATTGGAAATGATTGTGAAATGGACAATACAAAAAACTGGAAGGAAGTGTGGATTGATTGCTACGTCATATATAAAAACATGAAGAGAAAGGAAAATTGACTTAGAAAAATACTAAGAAAAATATTAAAATTCTAGATTTTATTTATTTCCAACATCCAACAAGTAATACCTTAAGTAATGAGACTAAATCCTTGTACAATTAACGCTCAGGGCCAGAGACGTTAGTTGTCAGTATTTAACATTTGACATATCATTAGAATAATTTCTTACAGGCAATACAGGTTCACTGAAATATTTGCAAGCTTTAAATGGCTCCAAGACGGACTATTTGTATCACTTCATTACAGGTCTTACTCTGGAAAATTTAGTCAATATCTGTTGCTTAACAGCGACTTCATGTTGTTTGTTCCATTTTGAAATGGGCATTTTTTTGGAAGCTAACAATGAAGCTACCCTCCATGGACAATAGCTTTTCAAACTCTGGTTTTAATGATACATCTGCCTTACCTAAAGTTGCTACAGCATTTTCATATTTTAAAAAAAAAGCACTGTTACTCTTGCTTATACATTCATGGCCAAACTACAGATCATTATGCATATTCTTTAAACTTAATTGGTGGTATGGCCGACACTGAGAGGCAAATGTAATTCCTCTCTTCAAGAAAGGAAATAGGGAAATCCCCGGCAATTATAGACCGGTAAGTCTCACGTCTGTCGTCTGCAAGGTGTTAGAAAGGATTCTGAGGGATAAGATTTATGACCATCTGGAAGAGCATGGCTTGATCAAATACAGTCAACACGGCTTTGTGAGGGGTAGGTCATGCCTTACAAACCTTATCGAGTTTTTTGAGGATGTGACTAGAAACGTTGATGAGGGTCGAGCTGTGGATGTGGTGTATATGGACTTCAGTAAGGCATTTGATAAGGTTCCCCATGGTAGGCTCATTCAGAAGGTCAGGAGGAATGGGATACAGGGGAACTTAGCTGCTTGGATACAGAATTGGCTGGCCAACAGAAGACAGCGAGTGGTAGTAGAAGGAAAATATTGTGCCAGGAAGTCAGTGAGTGGTGTTCCACAGGGCTCTGTCCTTGGCCTCATGTCCTTCCTACTCATGTCTAATCGCATCATAGTTTCCTCTTCCCCAATTAAATATCCTCCCATTTTGCCTCATCCTCTCCTCCACAGCTATGTAGAATGTGAGGCAGTTATGGTCACTATCACCAAAATGCTCTCCCACCACAAGATCTGATACCTGCCCCGGCTCATTTCCGAGCACCAAGTCTAGAATGGCCTCTCCCCTCATCGGCCTGTCAACATACAGAGTTAGGAAACCCTCCTGAACACACTTTACAAAAACAGCTCCTTTCAAATCTTCTGCTCGAAGGAAGTTCCAATCAATATTAGGAAAGTTAAAGTCACCCGTTACAACAACCCTACTGCGTCCGCACTTTTCCAAAATCTGCCAACCTATGCTTTCTTGAATCTCCCTGCTGCTATTGGGGGGCCTGTAGTAAACCCCTATCGAGGTGACTACTCCCTTGCTGTTCCAAATTTCCACCCACACTGACTCGGTAACGTTCCAGCTTTTCACCTGCAGGTTTGATGATTTGATTTATTGCCGTGAAAAGCTTTGTTTGCAAGCAATACTGGCAGATCACAGTAAGCAAGCACGTACAGATCATAGAGTGAAAAAAAACTTGGACAGAGTAAGGCATACAGGTTGCACCATGCACTAGCAAGCTCAACATTGTCAAGATCAGCATTACTTGACATTAGAGAGTTCATTCATTAGTCTAATAATGGCAGCGGAGAAGCTGTTCGTGAACCTGCTAGTGTATGTGTTCAAGCTTTTGTATCTTCTTCCTGGTGGAAGAAGTTGTACAAGAACATTACTGGAGTGGGATAAGTCTTTGATGATGCTGACAGCCTTTCCGCAGCAACAAAACGGGTAAATGGAGTCCATGGATGGGAAGTTGTCTTCTGCGATGGTCTGGGCTGTGCTCACAACCTTCCATAGTTTCTTATAATTTGGAACCAGTATCAGCTCCAAATCATTGATATACAATATTTATGTTGAGCTTCTTGGCTGTTGCTGGAGCTGCATCAGTTCAGGCAAGTGGAAGGTATTCCATTGCACGCTCCTAACTTATGTCTTGTGAATGGTAGACAGATACTAGCGAAGCAGGAGGTCAGTTATGTTGCAGAATGCCCAAGTCAGAGACTAGGCATTTTGCAACATAACTGACCTCCTTTGTAGCCAAATTATCTGTGTGATGTATCTAGTTTCCATAAGACCATAAGACATAGGAGTGGAAGTAAGGCCATTTGGCCCATCGAGTACACTCCGCCATTTAATCAGTTTCTGATCAGTGATAAGCCCCAGGGTGTTGACTGCCACGAGGGGTCATAGTTTTAAGGTTTTAGGAGAAGGGTATAGAGGAGACGTCAGTGGGAGGTTCTTCACCCAGAGAGTTGTGAGCGTATGGAATAGTTTGCCAGTGGTAGTCGTGGAAGCGGAGTCATTAGTGACATTTAAGCGACTGCTGGACATGCACATGGACAGCAGTGAATTGAGGGGAATGTAGTTTAGGTTATTTTATTTTTGGATTAGGATTATTCCACGGCACAACATGTGGGCCGAAGGGCCTGTATTGTGCTGTACTTTTCTATGTTCTAATGTCATTGACTGTCGCCATGTTAGAGAAGCAAATGTTGCTTGGATTAGTTTTTTTTTTAAACAACTCCATTCATCTAATTATTAATGCTGTTATTCAAAAACATTGGTGCTTTATGTTGACAAACTTTTGGACCCAGTTTGGTCTGCATCAATAAAGATTCAAAATGTAGGATCAAATAATTTTGCCTTGGGTTTTTTTAAAAAATGATTATTTTGCTCTGTTCAGATTGAGATCTGGATCTACACAGTTTGAACAGTATTAGTGATTATCTAATAGTTTGAGATTTTTGTATCGATCTTGCGTTAGAGCAAACAAAGTTTTAAAAGTCATATTTAAAACCCTTAGACTTATAATTGTAATCAGTTTAATTGGTGCACTTGTTACCAATTCCAGAAACTGCTTGGTTCTAAAACTGGTACTGTTTCTGGTGAAACAAGAATGTGAAAGTGGGGTAACACGACATTTATAAGTGATTCTCGAAACATGGAAGGTAGGAGCAGGAGCAGACCATTCGGCCCTTCAAGCCTGCTCCGCCATTCTTCATGATCGTGGCTGGTTGTCTAACTCAATAGCCTAATCCTGTGGTCCCCCCCATAACCTTTGATTTCATTTGCCCCAAGTACTATGCCTAGCTGCCTGTAGAATATTTTCAATGTCTTGGCATTGACTACTTCCTTTGGTAATGAATTCCGCAGGCTTATCACTCTTTGGGTGAAGAAATGTCTCCTCATCTCCGTCCTGAATGGCCTACCTCTCATTCTCAGACTGTGATCCCTGGTTCTGGACACACCCACCAGTGGGAACATCTGCATCTACCCTGTCTAGTCCTATTAGAATTTTGTAAGTCTCTATGAAATTCCCCCTCGCTCATCTGAATTCTAGCAAAAACAGTCCCCAACCTAGTCAATCTCTCCTCATATGTCAGACTGCCATCCCCGGAAACAGCCTGGTAGATGTTCACTGCTCTCCCTCAAAAGCAAGAGCATCCTTCTTCAGAAAAGGAGACCAAAACTGCACACACTATTCCAGGTGTGGCCTTTTTAAGACCCTGTGACTGCAACAACACATCCCTACTCCTGTACTCAAAACCTCTCACAATGAAGGCCAACATACCATTTGCCGCCTTTATCGACTGGTGCACAAAGACACCCAGGTCCCACGGCACACTCCCCTCTCCCAATTTACAGCCATTCAGGTAGTAACCTGTCTTCTCATTTTTGTTTCCCAAGTAAATAATTTCACATTTATCCAAGCTATCCTGCATATGCCATTGATTTACCCAATCAGTGCAGATCATGCTGAAGGATATCTGCATCCTCGTCACAGTTCACCCTCCCACCCAACTTGGTCTTATCTGCAAACTTCAAGATGTTACATTTTGTTCCCTTATCAAAATCATTATATACATTGTGAATAGCTAGAGTGCCAGCACCGATCTCTGGCACCTCAGTGGTTACTGCGTGCCAATTTGAAAAGGACCCATTAATGCCTACTGTTTGTTTCCTCTCTGCCAACCAGTTTTCTATCCATTTCGATGCACTTTCCCTATCCCATGCGCTTTCGTTTCTTATGTGGGATTATGTCACAAGCTTTCTAAAGGTCCAAATATACCACATCGACTGGGTCCCTCTTGTCAACTCTACAGGTTACACTTCCATAGAATTTCAACAAATTCGTCAAGTATGATTTCCCCTTCATAAATCCATGCTGACTCTGTCTGATCCTGCCACTGCTATCTAACTGCTCTGGTATAAAATCCTTGACAATGGAGTCGAGAATCTTTCCCGCCACCGGTGTTCGGCTTACTGGCCTATAATTTCCTGTTTTCTTTCTATCTCCCTTTTTGAATACTGGAGTGACATTAGCCACCCTCCAATCTGCAGGGACTGTACCAGATTCTATAGATCAAATCCTGGAAGATGGTCACCAATGCGTCTACTATTTCTACAACCACTTCCTGAAGTACTTAGGATGTAATTATCAGGTGCTGAGGATTTATCAGCCTTCAGTCCCATCAATCTTCCCAGCACCATTTCTGTAATTATATTGATCTCCCTCAATTTTTGACTTTCACCAAATCTTTCATCTCCAGCGATTCTGGTATCTGATTTGGTTGTCCACTTTTGTGAAGACAGAACCAAAATGTGTATTCATTTGCTCAGCCATTTCTTTGTCCCCTATTAGACATTCCCCTGTTCTGTGTGTTGGGACCTCCATTTTTCTTCACCAATATCTTTCCCTTCACATATCTATAGTAACTCTTTGTGTCAGTCGTTATGTTCCCTGCAAGCTTACTTTTGTATTGAATTTTCCCCTTCATCAGTCCCTTGGTCTTTCTTTGCTGAATCCTAAACTGCTCCCAGACCTCAGACATATTTTTCTAGACCAATCTGTATACTTCTTTCTTGGATCAGATCATGTCCCTACTTTTCTCCGTGAGCCATGGATTTGCCACTTAACCATTTAGTTCTTGTGCCAGACAAGGATAAAGAGTTGTTGCAGTTTTCCCCATTCCTTCCTTGAATATTTGCCATTGACTATCCATTGTCATCCCTTTAAGTAACTCTCCCTAATCTATTAAGGTTTACTCACACCACGTATCAGCATAGTTTCCTTTATTAAGGTTTAGCACCCTAGTCTCCAGATCAATTGCATCACTCTCCACCTTGACAAAAAAATTTTATCATGTTATTTTCGCTTATTCCAAAGGGGCTTCACACAGTTTGATTGGCAATGATTCCCTTCTCATTATACAGTACCCAGTCTAAGATGGCCTGCTCACCACATATTGGTCAAGAAAACCATCCGGTATATACTCCAGGAATTCCTTCTCTACGACATTGTGTCTAATTTGATTTGCCCAATATATGTGCAGATTAAAATCACCCATTGTCACTGATATCCCCTTATCATATGCATCTCTAATTTCCTGTTTAATGCCATTCCCAACATCACTGTAGTTTGGCAGTCTATGTATGACACCCACAAATTTTTTTTGCCCCTTGGTATTTCTCAACTCTCCCCATACAGACTCCACATTGTCAGAGCTAATATCCTCTCTCACTGTTGTGTTAATTTCCTCTTCAACCAGCAATGCACTCCACCCAGGACATTCATTTCCCATCCCTAGTTATCCTGCAGCTATGTCTCCATAACACCAATTATATCGTACCCATTTACATCTATTTACATGATTAGCTCGTCCAGTTTGTTGCAAATGCTGCGCACGTTAAGGCAGAAAGCCTTTTAAGCTTGTCTTTTTAACATTATTTGTCTTGCTCCTATTTTTCTCAATAGCCCTGTTTGAATTTTGTCCTTGGTTTCTGTGCCTTTCACTTTTCTTATTCCCTTTTCTATCTTGTTTTTGTCCTTGCTCCCTCCTTCTCAGACTCCTCACATAGGTTTCCATCCCCCGGCATATTCAATCCGATCAAATTCTCGTATGTTGTGGATTTACAATTTTTTTATTTATTCATAGGATGTGGGCATCACGCATTCTGTGGTAACGCTTGAGCATACGATAGCAAACTACTCCTTTAAACCACACTGGCCCACATGATGAAATAACTTGTGTGGTACCAACAAATGTCCTCGGATTTTGATTGCGGAGTTTTGAAGGACATCCAAGTCAGGATGGTACATGTGTTTGGAGGTAGTGGTGTTTCTCAGAGTCTTCTGTTTTCGTACTTCTAGGTGCTGGAGGGGGAAAAAAAACCTGGATGAGTCCTACACCACCCTGGAAATGGCATATGTAGACCCAACCGTGCTAGTAGTAAATTTTTAATGCGGTGCATGTCAGTCATGTTGTCAGTTTATAACATGCCATTGTTTATTGTAAGGGAATTGAATACAAAAGAGATTATGCTTACCGGACTTTTATTAAGACCACATCTGAAGTATGTGCAGTAATTGCTCAAGGAAATATGTAAGTGTATTGGAAGCAGTTTGGAGGTCTGCCAGACTAGTTTTGGAATGGTAGGTTATCTTGTTAGAAAGGTTGAACAGGCAGGGCTTGTATCTGATGAAGTTTAGAGAAGAGGTAACTGGATTGAAATGTACGACATCCTGAGTAGTATTGACAATCTGCAAGGAAACAAGGATGTTTTCTGTTTTGGGAGATTCCAGAAGTGCCTCGCAGGGAGTTTGATTCATGTCTTCATACTATTTGTTCAGATCACTGAATTATTGGTTCACCAACATAAACACAGTGTTACTTACGTTCCAAGAAGAACCAGGAGGCTGAAGTGTTAACCAGAAGGAGCTTTATTAAGAAGGCTACACTAAGTTGTTAATGGCTGATGATGACATCACATGATTGAACCAAATACATAACATTAGTATACCCATAAATTCCAATTTGCATGTTTTTGTTTTGCGTACGTGCATTTGATTGTTGTAGTAGACTGTTTCTGTCTCTTGAACCAAGTAAGAACTCTTGGAAAATATGTTCTTGCTGCTCCATTGTGTACACTATTTTCATTGCTAATTGATCTTTGAACTAATTCAGTCATTACTTATGTAATATTTGTATGGACACTTGTGCACAGTTCAGTTATTTCAAAATATAACTAGCTAAGTTGCACTAGAAATAGCAAGTGTCCATTTATTGCTAGGGCTCCTTAATACTACACTCAGTCAACTGCGCATTTGATGCTAAGTTCAGTCTCTGTCACCTAACATTTAGAATTTACATCATTAGTCATGTTTGAACCAAAGTTGTATTGCGGTCAAGAGCTGAGACTGTGATAGAACCATAACAGAGCAACAGTGAGCAGGTTAACGCTAAGCAAGTGCTCCTTGATATTACTGTTGATGACCCTTTCTGTTACTCATTACTGAGAGTACGCTGATGGGGCAACAATTTGACCTGGACAGTTTTCCACATTGTCAAGTAGATGCCAGTGTGGTAGCTAAAATGGAACAGCTTGACTAGTGCGGCAACAAGTTCTGAAGCAGTGCCTGCAATACTATTGGCAAAATATTGTCAGTACTCGTACCCTTTGCAGTATCTAGTGGCTCCAGCCATTTCTTGTAGCATGTGTATTGAATTGAATTGTCTGAAGACTGGCATCTGTGGTGCTAGTACCTCTAGAGAGTCCCATGTTGGAGCATCAACTTGGCACTTCTGGCTGAAGATTGTTTCAAATTAGTCAACCTTGTTTCTGTCCCGGGCTACCTCATCATTGATAATGAGGACATTTGAAGAGCTGCCTGCTTCAAAAAATTGGTAATTGTCCACCAGCATCTAGGACTAGATGTGGCAGAATTGCAGAGCTTAGATCTGGTTTTTTGGCTGCAGAATCATTTTAGCCTTTTCTGTCACTCGGTGCTTATGCTATTTGGCACATAAGTGGTCCTGTTTTCGTGCTTCACCAGGTTGACATCTCATTTTTAGATATGACTGCTGCTCATGGGCGTGCCCCCCCTACATTTTTCATTGAACTAACATTCAGCCCCGAGCTTGACAGTAATGGTAGAATGGGAGTTGACCAGTCTGTAAATCAGCTGTCTCAATTTTGGAACAAGTTTCCAGATAATAGTAAACAGCATGTTAAAGGATTTACAGGGTTAAGTTTGCCCACTTCCAATACCTTGCTGAAGGTCAGGTGTTTCTTTTTAGGCTTTCTAGTGGATGATGAAACTGAGTGGCTTGCCAGGCCCTTTCAGAAGGCATTTAAGAGTCAACCACATCGCTGTGTGTCTGGAGTTACATATGGGCTAGATCAAGTAAGGACCAAGTTTTCCTTCCCTAAAGGAAATTATCAAGCTAACTGAGTTTCTACAGCAATGTTTTCACAGTCATTGTTAGACTTTATCAGATTTTGGTCAGTGAATTCTACCATTTGGGACTTGAACACAGGTCCCCAGAACATTGTCTGTGTCTTTGGATTACAAGTCCACCAAAAGTAGTACTTTGCCTCCCGTGTCTCCCTGATTCCTTTTAATCAAAACTTCTTAATTCAAATTCCCTTCTACGTCCATTAACTTAGACCACAAGACTCACGTCAGATACATATCGCAATTTTGAAGACTAACCACCGTGTCAGAGTACTGCATTGAAGGTTTATGCAAGTTCTTAAGATTTCAAGGGCTTTTCATTCACTTCCATAAAGGGGGAATATTTTGAAGAATACGATCTGGTTAGATGCCTTGTGAAGAATCTATTTCAAACCTGTGTTTTTGTGTGGTCAAGGCACATCTGGTTATAAAGTACTTAGATTAAAAAGATAACTTTATCTTTGTCAGGATGGCCCAGGCTTTTATACCACAAGATGTCTTGCACCTACATTGGCAGAAGCACTCAGAGTCTTGCAGGTAAGTTTAAAATGTTTTGGGTTGAATTAAAAATGCTGTTTGCAATAAAACTTTTACTTTTATTGAAAAATTGTTTAACAGGTAATTTTGGCTTTTTACGAACATAATTTTTTAAAGACATTCCAAACAAAAATGTGGCATTGTCTTCACAATGTGTTTTGTTTCTGTTATAATCCTTGTAAATTTTATACTGCGAAAGAAAACTTACTCCTTTCAATCATAATTTATTCATAAATTATTATAAGTTCTACACAAAGTCACAGAGTCATACAGCAAAGAAACAGGCCCTTCAGCCCACCATGTCTGTGTTCACCGACAAAAACCAAACTACACAAATCTTATTTACCTGCACTTTGTCAATAGTCTCTATGCCCTGACATTTTAAGTGTTGATCCAGATGCTTCTCAAATGTGGCAAGAGTATTTGCCTTCAACACCTCTTAGGCAGGATGTTCCATATTTCTACCACCCTGTGATTTTTTTTTTTTTCTTCAGCTCTGTAAATTACTTCCTCCTCACCTTAAACCTATGCGCTCTGATCTTAGACTCATCTGCCAATTGGAAAGGATTCTCGTGATCTGTTCTGTCTGTACCTTTCACAATTTTGTACACCTCAATCAAATTTCCCCCTTCAGCCTCTTTTGCTTCAAGAATTCCATCTATCCAAGCTCTCCTTATAACTGTGACTTTTCATCCCAGGCAACATACTACGGACACTCCTCTACACCCCCTGCAATAGGGTGCGACCAGAACGGCACACAGCATTCCATCTGTGGCCTAACCAATGTGTTATAAAGTTGTGACAAGACTTCATTATTCCTATATTCTTATGCCCTGACTAATGAAGGCAAACATTCCATATGCTGCCTCCTTCACCCTGTCTACCTGAGCTGACACCTTCAGGGATCTATGGATTGGTGCACTAAGGCCCCTTGGTACCTCACTGCTCCCTATTGATCTATCATCCTCTTATTAAATCTCTAAAAATGCATCACTTGTCATTTCTGAAGAAGGGTCTAGGCCCAAAATGTCAGCCTTACTGCTCCTCTGATGCTGCTTGGCCTGTTGTGTTCATGCAGCTCTGCACCTTTCTCCTCACCTCTCATTTGTCAGGATTAAATTGTATTTGCCATTGCTCTGTCCCGTTTACCAGCTGATAACTATCAGACAGTAATCTGCCACCGTTCTCCTCGCTATCAACAGCACCACTACTTTTTGTGTCATCTGCAGACGTTTAATTGCACCCTTTTATCTTTGCTTCCAAGTCACACTAAGGGTCTCAGCATCAGCTCCTGTGGTACATCGCTGATCACCGCTCCCAATCTCACAAACATACCTCCATCATTATCCTATGCCTCCTATTTGCAAGCCAGTTTTGGATCCGGTTTACAAACTTGCATTCGATCCCATGGGCTGTCACCTTTTGGATCAACTTTCCACATGTAACTTTGTCAAAGACTGTGCTGAAGTCCATGTTTTTAAAAAAATGAAAATTTCCTTCCTTAAAGAATATTAGCAAACCAGGTTAGTTTTTACACACAGTAGTTAAATAGACATCATTAGACTAGTTTCTGTTTTATAGTTTTAGATTTTAAGTTTTGAAATCTCATCATTTGTCCTGGTAAAACTTGAATTCTTGTCCCCTGAACATTAGGTTTGGATTACTAGTGAGCACAATGCCACACCCTCCCCTAAATACTAAGCATAATAGAAATTTGTATGAAACTTAAATGACATGCTGCAAAAGCAGTTTCATATCTCAAAGTATTTATTCTGTATTTTCCAGTTTTTTACATAAATTCATAATTTTAAGACGAGTCGAGAATACTGTAGTTCTGCATGTGAAAATTTCAAGTCCATGAGACATAAGAGCAGAAGTAGACCAGTCAGTCCATCAATACTGAGGAATGATATTCAGTCCCTTGCAAGGGGGGCGTCATAAAATCAGGAGATGTAGAGTCAGTATGAATAGAGCTGAGAAATTCTAAGGGTAGAAAGACCCTAATGGGAGTTATCTACAGGCCTCCAAACAGTCGTCAGGATGTAGGGTGCAAGTTGAATCAAGAGTTGAAATTGGTCTGTCGCAAAGGTATCACTACAGTTGTTATGTGAGATTTCAACATGCGGGTAGACTGGGACAATCAGGATGGTACTGGACCCTAAGAAAGGGAGTTTGTGGAGTGCCTCCGAGATGGATTCTTAGAACAGCTTGTACTGGACCCTACCAGGGAGGAGGCAATTCTGGATCTGGTGTTGTGCAACAAACCGGATTTGATCAGGGACCTCAAAGTAAAGGAGCCATTAGGAGGTTGTGACCATAACATGATGTTTTAATCTGCAGTTTAAGAGGGAGAAGGGAGAATCGGAAGTGTCAGTATTGCAGTTGAATAAAGGGAACTATGGAGCTCTGAGGGAGGAGCTGGCCAAAGTTCAATGGTACAATACCCTAGCAGGGATGGCAGTGGAACAACAATGGCAGGTATTTCTGGATATAATGCAGAAGGTGCAGGATCAGTTCATACCAAAGAGGAAGAAAGATCCTAAGGGGAGGCAGGGGCAGCCGTTACTGATGAGGGAAGTTAAGGACTGTATAAAGATAAAAGAGAAGAAGTATAACATAGCAAAGATGAGCGGGAAGCCGGTGGACTGGAAAGCTTTTAAAGAGCAACAGTGGATAACTAAAAAGACAATACACAGAGAAAAAATGAGGTATGAAGGAAAATGGTCAAAAATATAAAGGAGGATCGTAAAAGCTTTTTTAGGTATGTACAAAGAAGAAAAGTGGTTAAGACTAAAATTGGGCCCTTGAAATCAGAAACGGGTGAATTTATTATGGGGAAACAAGGAAATGGTAGAAGAGTTGAATAGGTACTTGGGATGTGTCTTCATTAGGGAAGACAGATCCAATCAGATCCAATCTCCCAGATGCAATAGTGGCTGAAGGACCTAGGGTAATGGACGAACTGAAGGGAATTTATATTAGGCAGGAAATGGTGTTGGATAGACTGTTAGGTCGGAAGGCAGATAATTCCCTGGGACCTCATGGTCTGCATCCCAGGGTACTTAAGGAGGTGGCTCTAGAAATCGTGGATGCATTGGTAATCATTTTCCAAGGTTCTATAGATTCAGGATCAGTTACTGCGGACTGGAGGGTGGCTAATGTTGTCCCACTTTTCAAGAAAGGAGGGAGAGAGAAAACAGGAAATTATAGACCGGTTAGCCTGACGTCAGTGGTGGCAAAGATGCTGGAGTCAATTATAAAAGGTGAAATTATAACTCATTTGGATAGCAGTAATAGGATAGGTCAGAGCCAGCATGGATTTACAAAGGGGAAATCGTGCTTGACTAATCTTCTGGAATTTTTTGAGGATGTACCTATGAAGATGGACAAGGGAGAGCCAGTGGACGTAGTGTACCTGGACTTTCAGAAGGCCTTTGATAAAGTCCCACATAGGAGATTGGTGAACAAATTTAGGGCACATGGTATTGGTGGCAAAATACTGAGTTGGATTGAAAATTGGCTGGCTGACAGGAAGCAAAGAGTAGTGATAAATGGGTCCCTTTCGAATGACAGGCATTGACCAGTGGGGTACCACAAGGTTCGCTGCTGGGACCGCAGCTATTTACGATATACATTAATGATATAGACGAAGGGATTAAAAGTAATATTAGTAAATTTGCTGATGACACAAAGCTGGGTGGCAGTGTGAAATGTGAGGAGGATGTTATGAGAATACAGGATGACTTGGACAGGCTAGGTGAGTGGATGGATGCATAGCAGATGCAGGTTAATGTGGATGAATGTGTGGTTATCCACTTCGGTGGCAAGAACAGGAAGGCAGATTACTTATGGAGATAAGGCAGGAACAGGATACTGATTGTGGATGATCAGCCATGATCATAATGAATGGTGGTGCTAGCTTGAAGGGCCGAATGGCCTACTCCAGCACTATTGTCTGTTGTCTACTACAGCACCATTCAGTGAGATCATGAATAATCTGCTCATTGACTTCCTTTTCAATTTTTTTTTTGCAATGTTTTCCTGTCTTTTGCAGTTACAAGTCACAATTTAAGTGAATAACTTCAGTTGTCATAGTACAGCTGCAAATGCTCTAAAATTAATGGCGTAAGATTTTGTAGGAATCACTTTTACAATTTTTCTGCAGGGTTCTGTTTAGGTTTTTCCATGTTCATTTTGCCGTTGCCAATTTATTTTGAATTTAAGAAGGGTGTTATTTACCTCTGACTCCATTAAATTTCTCCTAGCTGTGCTTAACATTAGGTTATGCAGTAGATTTTGTATCTTAATGTAACATTTCCTGTTAATCTCTTGAGGTATTTGGATGATGTTTTTGAGCAAAATGCACTTCTGTTTACTGGAATTTGTACCTAAGATAGAAATGACTTGCATTTGAAGGAACATGCTGACCCAAAGAAACTAGATGCAGTTACAACTGGCTATGGGTTTCCTGTGGGCACTGCCACACTGATTGATGAAGTTGGTATTGATGTCGCAGCACATGTTGCAGAGGATTTGGGAAAAGCTTTTGGCTCTCGAATGGCAGGTGGAAGCGCTGAACTTTTAAAGGAGATGGTGGCAAAGGGATTTTTAGGTAAGTATATTCAACAATGATGTGAACAAAAAAAACTACGTATACCATGTAAGAGAATTTTTTAAAATTAAAAGTACCACTGAATAGGATGTTGTCCAAATTGTTGGAGTAACCTTTTAAGATTGTTTCCTCATACTTTATCACGCTGTTTGTTATCACCTAGTTCTGGTGCAGTACACAGTCACAGTCAGGGGTGGCATGGTGGCTCAGTGGTTCGCACTGCAGCCTCACATTCCAGGGACCCGGGTTCGATTCCAGCCTTGGGTGACTGTCTGTGTGGAGTTTTCACGTTCTCCCCCGTCTGTGTGAGTTTCCTCCAGGTGCTCCGGTTTCCTCCCACAGTCCAAAGATGTGCAGGCAAGGTGGATTGGCCATGTTAAATTGCCCGTAGTGCTCAGGGGTGTGTGGGTTATGGGGGATGGGTCTGGGTGGGATGCTGCAAGGGGCAGTGTGGACTTGTTGGGCCAAAGGGCCTGTTTCCACACTGTAGGGAATCTAATCTAATCTAATTCTATAGTTGTAACACAGTTCTGTTTTACAGTAGGAATAAATTCAGCTGATTATTTGTCAATGGATTTCTTTAAAATCCATTATTTAATCATCTTCAAGTTTTCCTCACTGCTGCTTTTGCAATTGATTCAATATTGCTTCTCCTGTTTTATGCATTAAATTCCTCACTTTGTGTTGTTGCTCCCAAATCTCACATGCATCTCATATCTGATTTGATTAAGCAGAAGAATTTTAAACTTACATATTTTTCCCCTAGCTCATTCTAGCTGATTGTATGTAATTGTCCTCAAATTGTCTTCGGTGTTCAGTTTATTCCTAATGCTTTTCTTGATTGTCCAAGAAATCATCATGGAAGACTAATTCAGCCACACTATATATATTCAGAATTTTCTGACTTTTGAGAGTTTGGTCTCTGCAGTCAAGTACCTTCCATTGTTTTTTTCCATGATGCGCTAATCTCTGCTTCAATTGTTACCAGAGATGAAATATATCCTTTTCCTGTCCTCTCCGCCACAGTTACTTTCAGTGAGGTTACATGATCTCCATTATTCCAATAGTGGTAACAAACTTTCACACTTTTTACCCAAGCTCCCAGATTTTAATAAATCCTTCACTGAATTGTCGATTCCTGAATATTGTTTTCACTCACCTCATTCCTGCTGCTGTTCCCTCATGTCCCCCTGCATCCCTGATCCATATTGCAAAATTAGCAGAAATCTACTGGGCAAAGAGTAGATGATGAGATGATTATGAAAGGGTTGACAAAGTTGTTTCAGAGAAATTATTCACAATGGCAGGGGTTTTGAATACTGTGATCCCAACTTAAAATTTCACTAGTTACTTCTGTTTTAATTTTTACCTGAACTGAAACAATTAGATGTTACCATAACAATTGAGAATTGTAGGTTTCTGATTCCTATTTACCAGAATTTTTAAAGATCTATTTCAGTTTTAATGCCTTCAATTTCAGGCCGCAAGACGGGAAAAGGTTGCTACCTTTATCAGGCAGGTGTGAAAGGCAAAACTTTGAATCCAGGCACAAAGGAAATTTTAGAACGTTTTAAGCTGCCTGCTAACGTTGAGGTGTAAGTAAAATGCAAAATACTTTACAAATACCATTTAATCATCTTCACCTTATTCCATAGTTTATGATAACCCTGACTAACAATTGGCTGATATTAAATAGATCAGTAACTTTCTATGAAGCCAGCATTTCTACACCTTTTTCCTCACTGTTGCTATTGTTTAGAACAAGATCTGTGCAAAGGGCCTCTCTTTTTCATGTTAGGATAAAGAAAGAAGTGGCTTGCTTTTATATAATGACTTTCGTAATGAAAGGATTTTCACACATATTTTGCAAGCAGTGACATTTTATGGGAGCATTGGGTAGCTCACTTGGCTGGATGGCTGGTTTGTGATGCAGATTAGTCCCAACAGCATGGGTTCATTTCCCTCACTAACTGAGATTACCATCGCATCCTCTTCTCTCACCTGAGGCATGGTGACCTTCAAGTTAAACTACCACCAATTGTCTCACTCAGAGCCCCGCTATGGTCTGGTAAGACTTTTTACTTTATTTTTGAAAACACACACTAACTATACTGTAACTGCATTGTTAAGCATCAGGTAGAAATCAACATAGTACCACACATGGCACATATAGGTTGTGCACAAAAGATGAAGCATCACATAAGGATTTTTACCCACCTGGGTTGCAGGTGAGACAAGAAGAGCTAGCCTCATCAGTTGGTAAATAGTGCAAGCAGATTTTTGGCTTGGGTGGTTCGTGATCTGCACTAATCTGTTTACAGTGTTAGGGGGTAGAGATAGTACAAGTGGTGATGGCTTGAGAGCCTACCTTGTTTCACCTTATGACTCCCAACCAATCATGCTCAACTGTTTCTGAGTAGCTTCTCCATCCACCAGATCTGGGGGATGCTGTACCAGCTGCAACCATATCTGCCTCCATGTTGCTGTTGAGCGATAGCTACTCTGGTAGGACATTCTTTATGGGCAAACTACCTCATTTTGGGTCCTTCTCCCCATTGGAAACCTGCTGGCAATCAATTAGGTGCCTGTGATCACTGGAAGATCTAGTGGGTTTCATAACCTAACAGGCTAATCTCTTCCTGTTTTTGGACCAAGTCTGAAAGTTGTAGATTCCATGCATAGTGTGCTTTGATATTGTGGGGAAAAGGTGCAGGAGGAATGGGATACAGGGGAACTTAGCTGCTTGGATACAGAATTGGCTGGCCAACAGAAGACAGCGAGTGGTAGTAGAAGGAAAATATTCTGCCTGGAAGTCAGTGGTGAGTGGGGTTCCACAGGGCTCTGTCCTTGGGCCTCTACTGTTTGTAATTTTTATTAATGACTTGGATGAGGGGATTGAAGGATGGGTCAGCAAGTTTGCAGACGACACAAAGGTCGGAGGTGTCGTTGACAGTGTAGAGGGCTGTTGTAGGCTGCAGCGGGACATTGACAGGATGCAGAGATGGGCTGAGAGGTGGCAGATGGAGTTCAACCTGGATAAATGCGAGGTGATGCATTTTGGAAGGTCGAATTTGAAAGCTGAGTACAGGATTAAGGATAGGATTCTTGGCAGCGTGGAGGAACAGAGGGATCTTGGTGTGCAGATACATAGATCCCTTAAAATGGCCACCCAAGTGGACAGGGTTGTTAAGAAAGCATATGGTGTTTTGGCTTTCATTAACAGGGGGATTGAGTTTAAGAGTCGTGAGATCTTGATGCAGCTCTATAAAACTTTGGTTAGACCGCACTTGGAATACTGCGTCCAGTTCTGGGCGCCCTATTATAGGAAAGATGTGGATGCTTTGGAGAGGGTTCAGAGGAGGTTTACCAGGATGCTGCCTGGACTGGAGGGCTTATCTTATGAAGAGAGGTTGACTGAGCTCGGTCTCTTTTCATTGGAGAAAAGGAGGAGGAGAGGGGACCTAATTGAGGTATACAAGATAATGAGAGGCATAGATAGAGTTGATAGCCAGAGACTATTTCCCAGGGCAGAAATGGCTAGCACGAGGGGTCATAGTTTTAAGCTGGTTGGTGGAAAGTATCGAGGGGATGTCAGAGGCAGGTTCTTTACGCAGAGAGTTGTGAGAGCATGGAATGCGTTGCCAGCAGCAGTTGTGGAAGCAAGGTCATTGGGGTCATTTAAGAGACTGCTGGACATGCATATGGTCACAGAAATTTGAGGGTGCATACATGAGGATCAATGGTCGGCACAACATTGTGGGCTGAAGGGCCTGTTCTGTGCTGTACTGTTCTATGTTCTAATTGTTAGCATACAATTTTTAGACCAACAATTTGTAGTACTGTATTCTACATTCTCTCTCTAGCCTGTTTAGGTGGAGAATTTACTGACTCATTTTCTCCATTTTCAGTTCATCAGATGAAGATATTCAGTTGCGACTGGTGTCAAGATTCGTGAATGAGGCAGTACTCTGCCTACAAGATGGAATATTAAGTGACCCCATTGAGGGAGACGTTGGTGCTGTCTTTGGACTTGGGTTCCCACCTTGCCTTGGAGGTAAAATAGTTGCTGCATTGGAATGGACCCATTACTCTGCACAAGCTGCTAGCCATTTTGTGTTTTCGTAGAATGAAAAATTAGCTGTCTCCTTTTGCTTTAACATTACGTCAAATGATCCCAGTGGATTGTGGAAAGCATGTTCACCTTAATTTTGTTAGAAGATTCCATAAAAAGTTATCTAAACAAGTTTTTTCTCAAGGAACATTTAAAATTGCTGAATACTATTGGTACAGAAATTGAGCAACATTTTTGTCCTTTTATTCTCTTCAGAATTCTAGATACTTTTCTGAAGTGAAGTAACAATGCAAGAGACAAATTGTTCTCATTTGTTACATCATCTACTTAAAATATAATATCTGTAAAACATTGACTAGAAGAGCACTTGCAGAACTTTTTCTCAGTGTGGCCCCATTTTGAGTATTAAATTGTGATGACCCCTCAATGAGAATTTAGAAAGCATGGGCCTGTGGAAGTACAGCTGCTGCCTCAGTCATCAGAACCTGAAACATTCAGGTTGTGACCTCACGTGGTCTCCAAACCCCAATTTTTAAAAAGCCTTGGTCTAAAATATCAAAGATCCTAACAAAGTGGATAGTCCAGTGGTAATGTGAAATTACTTTGAAGTTAGATAGAGATAAAATGAAACAATTTTTAAAATGGAATTTCCTTTACTTTAGGACCATTCAAATTTTTGGATGCCTATGGAGCAAACAAACTAGTTGACAAAATGAAAAAATATGAAAGCGTTTACGGCAATGAATTCTCACCTTGCCAGATGTTACTGGATTACGCAAAGGACACAAGCAAAAAATTCCGTCACTAAGATGAAGCAGAAGCATGTACCTATCCACAGGACAGATCTAATAAAAATGTATATAATTGCTGAATGTGATTGTTTTCAAAAGTTTGCAATCACGGTTCTTACGTATACATGAGCATCTTATCTAAACATTTGATTTCTTTAACATGACATGAAATGCAGTCTGAATGTAGCCATTTTAAGATGAGATATTTTATATTTGATTATTGCCTCTAATCACAACTTATTTACCATCACTCCTGCATAACATACAATTTTAATGCTGTTCAGTGTTCTTAATATTTTTGAAGATTTGTTTCCTTCAATTTGTGAAGTCTGGTAAGTTCATATCAAATTTGTCTACTCTCTGAGTAGCAGTAAGGCCATTCCAATGCAATATTTCAGATATTTTTAAAAAATTGTCATACTCTGTCCCTTATTTAACAATGCTAAACTGGCATTGCGTTTATCATGTCTTAAAGAAACGTAGGTTGACAGTCGAGCACTAAAATCTTCTTTTAAGTGGATGAAGATCTCCTTAAATTTGTTTACCAGTGAATAAGCATTGACATTTGGCAAGTACCATTGAATTAAACATTTGAACATTGGTTTTCAATGAAGCAATGTAATAACTTGACTATAGAGAAATTATTGTTGTGTTTCCAAAGCCATTGTCCAGCTGGCAGTAGATGTAGCATTGCCTAATTCTCTACTGATTAGCTAAATACATGCCAAAACACTAGTTATAACATTGTTTCATTTGTTTGTTTTTCATCAGTCCTATAAATTGATACCTGTTTAGTTAGCATCACTGGCAATGATTTTACTAAGGCACATGAACAAGGTCAATTTAGCCTCTAATGGGAAAATGGCTAATACCCTTTTGCCAATCTTCCTACTTGTATTTGCAATACACTGCAAACTACGCATAACTTAAGGCTGTAATGTTGCCATATTTGAATGGCAGCATGGCTGACACAGGCTTACACACGAAGACTGGAAAATTTATAGGGTGGTCTGCAGTTTGTGACGTCCAGCCAGGAGACAATTCACTCAACATAACAAGATAAAACTGTACATGAATCCTCATAATGGTGTGATTGTTTTTAAAATTAATACCTGACTCTAGGTAGTCTGATTAAGGCAGGTTTCAGTAATTGGGGAATCATTTACCTCAGTAGAAATGTAAATTTTATATTGGTAGAATTCCTGAACGCCAAAATACATTTGGAAAAATGTACACATAATATGGGGTGAAATTGGTTATTGATGAAATTGTTTTTTTATTTCCTACTTATCAGGTAGAATTATAAGTTACATTAATCTAATTTACTTTCAAGGTATTTAGCCAAAGTGTAAGTATGATGTTTTTGGTTAGTTTAATTGTTAAAATAAAATGAGATTCCTGGCTAAATTAGTTTCAAGATTCAAAATAATTTACATCATTTGAGCTGATTAAATTAATTTGTAGTTGTCACTGAAAATGTAATTCTGAACAGATATGTTGTTGATCTCATTTTAGTGATAGCAGTCCTTCGTATTATATATATAACACACAGAGCCATATCCTTCAGATTTCTAAACTGAGTAATAGTGAACCTCTCCTTACTGATGCATTACACACACTTTTTCAGTTAAAATTGTTTATAAATTAGTTGAACAATAATTAACTCTTGACAATGTGCTGACTTTCTTTTTCTTGTCCTTTTGCAAGCTGATATAGTGAATGGTTCCTTCTCCTTGGATCTTGTGCTACCTTTAAAAATTGCCATCATTGATAATTGCCCACTTGCTATTGTTTAAATCTCATCTCATCTCATCTCTAACATACCTCTTGTTTCAAATCCTTGAACGTGTTGTTACTTCATTTTGATTACTGGTTTAGTGGGCGAGCTTGGTTTGGCTCATACTTATATCTAGGTCATGTTCTGCAATGGCTCTTTCACGCCACATCTCTGCTGCTAAAGTCTGGAGGACCTATTCTCGTCTTATAGATGAAAACAAAAAGTGCTGGAGATCACAGCAGGTCAGGCAGCATCCATGGAGACAGGGCTGGCTAATGTTTTGAGTCTAGGTGACCCTTAATCAGACCCTCCATCTGATGAAGAGCCACCTAGACTCAAAAGATTCACTTGCTCTCTCTCCATGAATTGCTGCCTGACCTGCTGTGATCTCTAGCAGTTTTTGATTTCTGTACCAATTCCAGAATCTGTAGTAATTTGCTTCCTCATAGATATTTTCTAATTACATTATTACACACCCTGTAACAGATGGAAATTCAGCCTGAGCCTTAGGCTTTGAGTCAGGGAGACTACCACTGCTCCATAGACTACACCACCACCTGCAGTTGAGGGCTCATATATGCTAACAACAAACCAGCTCTATTTTTTCCAGTGCTACTTTGATCCGTTCACTGATTTTACACTGTGTACTGCTCAATTGTGGGTGAGCCCTAAATGCTTTTGGCTAGCCATACAGTTGATTAGAGCCTCTGTCGTTTGGTCCTTTTATTACTGATTCCAATTCACTTCTTAACCACTGTTTTCAGGCTGAATAAGATGTAGTCTAATCTCGGCACCATATTCAAATCCAAACTGAGTGTCTAACCTCAAACTTGCTCTGTCACAAATACTACCAATTTTCACTGCAAAATAATACCTGGCTATACTATTCCTGTGCTATTCTTGGTCAGCCTTCTACCTTGAACTTGAGTTTACCCAAAATTCTTCTGCTGTATGCAATCCTGGAGCAATTTTTGCACTTAAAATTTCTCTTGATGTTGATCTACATTGTCTCCCAGTACTCATAATACATCTAATTTTAAATTGATATGTCCATAAATAATTTTTGAATTGCCTAACCCCCCTGTTATTGGGAACTATGCCTTCAACTGTTGAGACTCCAAACTGGAATTCTGTTCCCAGACTCCTCTTTCTTTCCTTGACAACTATCAAGACTTCTTTGACACAGCTTTTAGCCACCATTTCTAGTATCTAAGTGTCTGCTGTATACTTCTATGAAGCATTTTTTTTCCTGTGAGCAACTGCAGAGAACTGTGAGGCTTTGATCCAACGACATCAGTAGAAAAATAGTTGACATCATCTAGGCAGCTTTCTCCTTAGCTTGCTGAATTCTATCAAGCAGGCGACAGAGATAGTAATAGCTAGATTTGTGCATAATACTGACCGCAGTGAGGATAGCAGAGATGCATGTGTGGCTGGAAAAATATGAGATAGGGTATTAGTTTTGTGAAATACTAGGACTCAATAGCTGCAGACGCAGATGGCCATTTGACAATATGATATTGTAATAATAATTGAAAACTGGCTCAAGAAAAGGGCTAGACTGAGTACTAAATGCTCCTGGACACAGTGCTCAGGGAAAAAAGGGTGATGAGATGGCATTACTGCTTAAGGAATATATTTTAATACTGGAAAGAAATTTGCCTGTTGGATCATGAACAAGATCTATTTGGTTAGATTTAAGAAATAACAGAGCATTTTATGCTATGGGTGTTCTGTAGTCCATCAACAAATAGAAAAGGTATAGAGGAATAAATTTGAAAAGAAAGCATGGTAGTGCAAGAATTTAAGACCGTAAGACATAGGAGTGGAAGTAAGGCCATTCGGCCCATCAAGTCCACTCTGCCATTTAATCATTTGAATGGTTATAGTAGGGAATTCTAATTCTCTTACTTACAATTACCCCAGTTGTGGTTAAAAGAGGGCAAAGGTTTCTAGAATGTGTTCAGGAAACTTTTGTATGTAACTATATCCAGTTCAATAAGGAAAGAGGCATTGCTGGACTACTTCTGATTGAGGTGAATCTGGTATTTTGCGAGACCATGATCATCACAACATAAGGGTTAGATTAGCTCTGGTATAAGACAAAAGAAATTTAGAGAAGGATCAATATCAATGGAGTGAGAATAAATCTGGCACAGACGAGGTGATAGTGTCACCATCCTGTGGTTTTGGATTACTCGTCCCATCTAAACAAAGCTAGCGCATGACAATGATAATGGGAACCGCAGATGCTGGAGAATCCAAGATAACAAAGTGTGAAGCTGGATGAACACAGCAGGCCAAGCAGCATGTCAGGAGCACAAAAGCTGACGTTTCAGGCCTAGACGGGTTTAGGCCCGAAACGTCAGCTTTCGTGCTCCTGACATGCTGCTTGGCCTGCTGTGTTCATCCAGCTTCACACTTTGTTATCTGTTATTATAGCACATGACAATTGATTGTTCTTGTAAAAATCTGTCTTGTTCACCTTTGGGGAAGGATATCTGCCATCCTTGCCTGCGACTTGAGACCCACAACAATGTGATTAACTCTTAGTTGGCCAAGCAATAAATGGTGATGCCCATATCCCATGAACAAATACGTAATCGAAGATTGTCAGGCAAAACTACAGAAAAATAAAGGGCTGCCTTTAAAGAGAAGATAGATTTTGTACGGTTAAGGTACATTCTGAAGAAAATTAAAAAGAAGGCAAGCAAGTCCTGACCTCCCTAGCTGAAGAAAAAGAGAGGGACAATGAAGCAGTTGGAAAAGGACAAGTTTTAAAAAAAGGACAAATGTCAGTTGGATAACAGAAACAAAATCAGGCTGAATATAGAAGTTTTGCCTCTAAGATGAAATCTAGAAGTCTTTTTTGGCATGTAAATGGTTAGTAAAATGACGAGGTTCATTTAAACATAAAAGGGGATTTTCATTAAAATAAAACAAAGAACTCTGGATGCTGCAGAAACTCTGTAGGTCTGGCAGCACTGGAGAGCAGTCAGATAACATTTTGATCCAGTGAATCTTCATCAGAACACATGGAGACAGGACATGGCTGAGTGATAAAATAAGGATTTTGCATTTGACTTATGAACAAAAACCATCGAAAGACATAGTCAAGACAGAGGAAGTATTTAATAGGCTGACTGCACTTGGAATTGCTAAGTTAACATGAGCAGGTGAAATGTATCCAAAAATACTGTGGGCAGTAAGTGTAGAAATTGAAGAGACATTGGTCATAATTTTACAGTTCTCCTTGGATACAGGAGGGATGTGGAAGCATTGGAAACGGTGCAAAGGAGACTTACTAGGATGTTGCCTGGTCTGGAGCGCAGGCCCTATGAAGAAAGGCTGAGGGACTTGGGTCTTATCATTGGAGAGAAGGATGCTAACAGGGGATTTAATAGAGACGTACAAGATGATCAGAAGATTAGATAGGGTGGACGGTGAGAGTCTTTTTCTGAGGACAATGACTTCAGCTTGTACAAGGGGGCATAGCTACAAATTGAGGGGTGATAGATTTAAGACAGATGTCAGAGGTAGGTTCTTTACTCAGAGAGTGGTAAGGGCGTGGAACATCCTGCCTGCCTATGTAGTTAACTCGGCCACATTAGGGGCATTTAAACAGTCCTTGGATAAGCATATGGATGATGATGGGAATAGTGTAGGGGGAGGGGCTTAGAATAGTTCACAGGTCGGTGCATCGTCGAGGGCCGAAGGGCCTGTTCTGCGCTGTATTGTTCTATGTTCTATGATACAAGGATGGACTGAGTTAAATGGAGACTTGCCAGGTTGTGGTTAAAAAATAGGAAAGATAACCCCAACAATTATAAGCCAGATTGTTTGATCTTGATGATGGGAAAGCTATTGGAAATGCTAATCAGGGACAAAGGGAAGAGTAATTTGTCCAAATGTTGATTAATTAAGGAACACCAGCAAATTAAGGACAATTCATGTTTCACTAACTTAAGTGAATGTTTGATGTGGTAACAGAACAGGGTAATGAAGGTATTGTAGTAGATGTTTGGGGCGGCACAGTCGTTAGCACTGCAGCCTCACAGTGCCAGGGACCCAGGTTCCTGTGGAAGAAAGGAAATTTGTGCACAAGTCCTTGGAAAATAGAAGGCAAACTGAGCAAGTGGTCAGTGAAACAAAGGAGACAGTGCTAAAATCAAGGCATAAGAGAGTACAGGAGCAAGGAAGGCATGATAAATCTGAATGAAATACTGGTTCAGCTTGAACTGGAATATTGCATCCAGTTCAGGACAACACACTTCAGGAATTATATGAAGGGATTAGAGAGGGTGCAGAAAAGATTCATGAGAATGGTTCCAGGATTGGAAATTTTCAGTTTGAGAAGCTAGAACTCTTCCTTGTAGAAAACATGGAGAAGATTTGCTAGAGCTGTTCAAAATGGGGGAAAAAAGCGGGAGAAATGGTTTATGGTAATAAAATGTGAGGCTGGATGAACACAGCAGGCCAAGCAGCATCTCAGGAGCACAAAAGCTGACGTTTCGGGCCTAGACCCTTCATCAGATCGGTCTGATGAAGGGTCTAGGCCCGAAACGTCAGCTTTTGTGCTCCTGAGATGCTGCTTGGCCTGCTGTGTTCATCCAGCCTCACATTTTATTATCTTGGAATCTCCAGCATCTGCAGTTCCCATTATCTCAGAAATGGTTTATGATGGCAGATGAATCATGAAGCAGAGGATACTGGTGCCAGGAACAATGGAGCCATGAGGAAATGCTAAAAGTTTTTAAAAATTTTAATGCTAATTGGGGCAAGGATCTGGAATGCAATGGCTAAGAATCAGTGGAGGCGTTGTAAATTATTTTTACTCAGAATGCATTCCAAGTAGCATAATGAACATAGAATTACAGGCATGCCCTTTTAAGTTTCAACACTATTGTCCTGAAGCATGGTTTTCAATCAGTATGGACAGATTCAAGAACCTCAGCCTCTCTAAAACACTGGGATGTATAATAAATTCCAGAGAGTGTTGCAAATTAGTCTTGAGCTTACAATTAAGGTGTTTGATCAGCTTCTATCATCCTGGCTGCCCAAAAGGCTGATAGCTTAGAATAGTATCTTTGTTGCTTCCAGAGGAACTTTTCACTACCTTTGAAATTTATTACATTTCTAATACAGCTCGTACACCATAAGATGCTGAATATTTTCGCCTTTAAACTTGAAACAATACTCTGATCTAGAATCTGTATCAGTAACATTGTATGGTAATGGTGGATAGGTGGGTGGGAGAAAAGGAGTGTGAAAATCAACTGTGTTAGATAACATAACATGATGTTTAATGTCTGTAAGCATTCTCTGAATACATTTGATTTGTAGTCATATTTTTCCAAAACCTTTGAACTAGATGTGTGAAGTCAGGGTGTGTATCAAGCTTATTTTTAATTTTGGTGACAGTCGTGGATCCTATTTCAAGCAAAGTCCTATTTAGACTGGCCTGGTGTTCACAGTTACAAACTTCACATTAAATAGCATTACCATTGCTAAATCTCTCACCGTTAACAGGGGGTGGTGGTGGGGGGTCACTGCTGACCGAAACCACAGTTGGACCATTACAGTTTACAAAAGAAGAGCAGAAGTTAGGAACCTGCAAATCATATCTGAGAATCTGATGCCTGCAGCACCTCACCACCGCCGCCCCCCCCCCCCCCCCCCCCCCCCCCAACATCCCCAAATACACAGCTTGTCCATCATTGAAAAGACATCAGTCAGAAATGTGATGGAATACTCCCATATTACTGGGACAAGTAGCCTGCTTGATTAGCAACCATTCACCGCCTTAGACATTCACTCACTTCTGCACCAACACACCGTACCACATTCAAACTTTATTGGTACTAGCAAGCGGCTGCAGACAAACGGGAACACCACAGATGATGACAATAGAGAAGGGGTTAACTATGCCAATTAAGTTAGTGGATTGGAGAAAAGTTGATTTTGAAGGGCTGGAGATAGAATTTGGGAAAACAAAATAGACAATCGTATTGATAAACATGATGTAAAAAGAAATGAGATATGTAAAACAGTTTTCAGCAGTATGCAGGAAAAGTACATTCAAGGATTAGTGAGATTCCAGGAATGACTAAAGACAAAAGCACAAGTCAGCGGTAGGAAAGAGGCATTTGTTAAGTACATAGGCAATAGAGGGTGCATGATATGACAAAGCACAAATCTATGAGGAGCAATGTTTAAAAAGGAACACCAACAGCAAATTAAATTATCATGGAATAAAACATAAAATACTTGCAGTTCTATCAATCGTATCAGAAGGCTTGATATGAATATGACTATTATGGAATAGACAGCTAATACCATAGATACTGATAGTGAAATGAAAGAACTATTAAATAAGTACTTTTTAACTTACCATGGAGAACAGGTCTGCATGATATTGCATGATGAGATGAGCAATGATATGGGTGTTTTTAAAATAGAAGCTGAATAAACTACTCAAATACAAAGACAGTAAAGCCCCAGTCCAGATGGATTGCAGCCACGTATTTTCAAAGAATCTAGGGAAGAAATATCAGATGTTACTACATTTATTTAATATTACATTAAAAAAGGTGTATTGCTGGAGGATTGCTGAATAGTTTTGATATTTACCATGGGGGAAAGATACAGTGCAAATTACTGTGCAGAAGGACTTGGGTGTCCTTGTATATTAATTACAAAAAGTTAGTTTGCTGGTGCAGCAGGTAATTAAGAAGGCAATTGGAATGTTGTCCTTCTCTGGAGTTTAAAAACAGGGAGGCTATTGCTGTAGCATGTACAGTCTGGTCTACTAACTTGAGAAGGGATGCACTGACACGGGAGGGGATGCAGAAGAGGTTCACTAGGTTGATTCCTGTGTTGAGAGTGTTGGTTTATGAGGAGATATTGAGTAGACTGAGACTATGCTCATTGGAATTTAGAAGAATGAGGGAATAGGTAACAAGTAAAAAGGTATGATATTTTGACAGGAGGAAGAGGGAATGTTGTGGGCACATTATGTGGATGGTGCAAGTCTAGGTAGGGTACAGGATCTAATAGAAATCAGAGTACAAATAAACCAAAAAGACTATGCTGCAAGGTTAGCAAGGCCGTAGTAGGAGACGAGAGATTCCCTCCGGATACAACGCATCATCCTTCGACACTTCCGCCATCTACAATCCGACCCCACCACCCAAGACATTTTTCCATCCCCACCCTTGTCTGCTTTCCGGAGAGACCACGCTCTCCGTGACTCCCTTGTTCGCTCCACACTGCCCTCCAACCCCACCACACCCGGCACCTTTCCCTGCAACCGCAGCAAGTGCTACGCTTGCCCCCACACCTCGTCCCTCACCCCCATCCCAGGCCCCAAGATGACTTTCCATATCAAGCAGAGGTTCACCTGCACATCTGCCAATGTGGTATACTGTATCCACTGTACCCGGTGTGGCTGCCTCTACATTGGGGAAACCAAGCGGAGGCTTGGGGACCGCTTTGCAGAACACCTCTGCTCGGTTCGCAATAAACAACTGCACCTCCCAGTGGCGAACCATTTTAACTCCCCCTCCCATTCTTTAGATGACATGTCCATCATGGGCCTCCTGCAGTGCCACAATGATGCCACCCGAAGGTTGCAGGAGCAGCAACTCATATTCTGCTTGGGAACCCTGCAGCCCAATGGTATCAATGTGGACTTCACCAGCTTCAAAATCTCCCCTTCCCCCACCGCATCCCTAAACCAGCCCAGTTCGTCCCCTCCCCCCACTACATCACACAACCAGCCCAGCTCATCCCCTCCCCCCACTGCATCCCAAAACCAGCCCAGGCTGTCTCTGTCTCCCCAACCTGTTCTTCCTCCCACCCATCCCTTCCTCCCACCTCAAGCCACACCTCCATTTCCTACCTGCTTACCTCATCCCACCTCCTTGGCTTGTCCATCTTCCCTGGACTGACCTATCCCTTCCCTACCTCCCCACCTATACTCTCCTCTCCACCAATCTTCTTTTCTCTCCATCTTCGGTCCACCTCCCCCTCTCTTCCTATTTATTCCAGTTCCCTCACCCCATCCCCATCTCTGATGAAGGGTCTAGGCCCGAAACGTCAGCTTTTGTGCTCCTGAGACGCTGCTTGGCCTGCTGTGTTCATCCAGCTTTACACTTTATTATCCATAATAGGAGAACTCAGCTTTCTTGAGAAATAGAATTGAAAAAGTCAGAGTTATGTTGAACTTTTAGTGAACCTTGTAGTCAGACTTTGAATGTCACTCATTATAGTTGCCATATTATAAAACAAACAAGGACGGGAGATGATTCAGAGAAGACTTACAAGAATAACGCAAGATGTACACAGGTTTACGTATTGGAAAAGAATGAACAGGTTCGTGTCTCAAACATTAATTTGAAGGGTGACCCTACTATCTTTAAAATGATAAAGTGATTTGATAAAGTGGACACTGAGGGAATGTTTCCACTTTTGGGAGGACCATAAATTTAGACCACCAATAGAAGACAGCCACCACAAAATCGAGTAGGGAATTCAAAATAAATCAACATTTTTTTCCCTTCAAAGCATGGTGAAATTAATGGAACTCAATACCTCAGGGTGTGGTTAAAGTAAATAAACACCTTTAAAGAAAAGTTGAAAAAGCACATGAGCCAGAAGAGAATAAAGGATTGCAGTGATACATTCAGAGGAGATAATGGGAACTGCAGATGCTGGAGAATTCCAAGATAATAAAATGTGAGGCTGGATGAACACAGCAGGCCAAGCAGCATCTCAGGAGCACAATCCTGAGATGCTGCTTGGCCTGCTGTGTTCATCCAGCCTCACATTTTATTATCTATACATTCAGAGGAGTTTGATCGAAGCGGAAATGTTGGCATAGAATGGTTGAACTGAAAGACCTGATTCTGTGCAGCTAATCCTATGTAAACAGTCTTAAAAAGTTCTGTTCCTTAATACACATCATTCTGACTCGTAGCTGCCATTGCTTCACTGTTGCTATATCAAAATTCTAGGATTCCTGAGGAGCTCTGAGGGTGTATTGCCACCATAAGGATGACAGCAGTTCAGGAAGTCATAGTCACTTCAAGGCCCATAAGAGATATATAATACTGCTGCTGTTCATATTCCATGATTAAAACTTTCAGATGGAGTATATGCTCTTATAATGAGTGACGTAACTTCATGTCCAACATTCAGTTTGTTGAGTGACATTTTTATCCCATGAACTCTTTTTAAAGATGACATTGTTTATATCAATGTTTAGTTATCTTGCTTTAAAGTCACCCATTTGAGCTTAGGACCTGTGCTTATCATGTGCTAGGTTACTGGACAGAATTCTCACAAGTCTCTGGTGATTACTTTTAGTCATCTATGTTCTTGCTTTCACCCAACAGCCAAGCAATTTTGACTGAGGTTTAAATATGTAAATGAGAACCCAGAGTTAAAATTTCTTCAGGGATCACCAAGCGAAGTTGACTAACCCACCTTCTTTTCTAAATCCTACCCTGATACAATTCTCCATATTAAATCAGTGCATCTTCTTGGAATTTTACCATCTAGCTTACCTTCAAATTTATGTCCTTTGTACCTTAGACCTGATTCATAATGAGATATAAGGGATTAACTCCAATTGTGTGAAGTGCTAATGAGACAAGACACACCATTACAGAAAGGTTTTTGCTCTTACTTGCAGCCTTGTGGCAAAAATCATAGACAGGGATTTGCAGGGAGCATGCAAGTTTTGTTGGCTCCCTGATGCCTGAACCAAGGATGGCTTGGAGAGGCTGCGGGGTATTCTAAATGGAGAGGGTGAATAACTAATGTTTGCTTTACATATCAGTAATCAACATAAGAAAGAAAAAGGATCAGGTACTACAACAGGAAATAACAAAGTGTGGAGCTGGATGAACACAGCAGGCCAAGCAGCATCTTAGGAGCACTCGTAAGATGCTGCTTGGCCTGCTGTGTTCATCCAACTCCACACTTTGTTATCTCGGATTCTCCAGCATCAGCAGTTCACATTATCTCTCTACTACAATAGGAAATGTCAGGATTACTACCAGTGCCAGGAGGCATAGAAATAACAGGATATATCAGATGAAAACATGGCTGAAGAAATATTATTCAGAGAGTGATTCAGATTTCTGGGATTTTGGGATCAGTTATGGGGACGTGGGACCAAAGGAAACAGGATCTAAAAGGACTGGGACCAATGTTCTCAGGGAGGAGATCTTTTTCCAAATGGTAGACAGTGATTACTGGTATTCCACAGGGATCAGTGCTAGGACCCCAGCTATTCACCTTTTACGAGTTAGATGACAGAATTAAATGTAATATCTTCAAATGTGCAGATGATACAATGCTGGGTGGGAGGTGAACTGTGAAGAGGATGTAGAGCAGAGATGCTTCAGTGTAATTTAGACAAGCTGAGTGAGTGGGCAAATGTATGGCAGATGCAGTATACTATGGACAAATGTGAGATTATTCTCTTTGGTAGCAAAAACAGGAAGGCAGATTATCAGAATGGTTATAATATGAAAGGAAGCAATGAGTGATGAAACCTGGGAGTCCTTGTACACTAGTCACTGAAGGTAGGCACGCAGGTGCAGCAAATGAAGGCAAATGGTAATTTAGTCTTCAATTCAAGAGAATTTGAGTTCAGAAGTGAGGGTTTTTTTATTACAGTTACAGAACCTTGATGAGTCCGCACCTAGAGTATTGTTTGCAATTTTGGTCTGCCTTAGAGAAAATATACTTGCCATAGGGGGAGTGCAGTGAAGCTAGAATAAGCTATAGCAGGGTTGGCAGGACAGTCCTCTGAGAAGGAATTAACAGTGGGATTTCTTTAGAAAATTCAGTTTATTATTTATAGCAACTCTGTTGGAATTTGAATACAAGCAAAGTAAAACAGCATTCAATCTTTTGGTCAGAAATTCAATTCCTACTCACTTTTAGAACTTTTCTGAATTTGCTTCACTTCACTTCTCAAAAAATAAGCAGCTTGGTTCTAACTCCCAGAGAGAATCTGCATAACATCAAAACAGATCAAAAGTTGTTATTCTGACAAATTCAAGTTTTGAAAGGTATGCAGTCAAGAATACAGTCAAATCTAACACAATTTTTAGAAACTGTAGTCTGTTGAGCATCCAGCAGATGGTGATCATCTCATACTTCTTTTTCTCTCAAGCATTCAATGTAGTCATAGAACATTGAACATAGAACACTACAGCGTAGTACAGGCCCTTCGGCCCTTGATGTTGTGCTGACCTGTGAAACCAACCTGTAGCCCATCTAACCTACACTATTCCATTATCATCCATATGTTTATCCAATAACCATTTAAATGCCCTTAAAGTTGGTGAGTCTACTACTGTTGCAGGCAGGGCATCCCACGCCCTTACTACTGTCTGAGTAAAGAACCAGTCCGGTGATCCGTGATTAAAAAACCTTGGAAGCTTTACACACTTCTGAAAATATTTCTTCAGAATACTGATATGAAGGCTGTCAGATATCTAAATTGCATGGATCCTATTTTTTAAACTAATTATAACTTGATTTTGAATTAATGGTTGAACAATAAAGCAATATTGACTCACTCCCATTTTCCTTGATTACAAAACACTATTAATTGCTATACCTGTGGATAATTAGGAATGACATTCAATTAGTGTATAGAAGAGCATTTTCAAAATATTGAGAATGCCTCAACACAGTTAAAGGATATTCTTCTGACAAAAAAGAAACCGAAAGAACTGCAGATGCTTAAAATCAGAAACAAAAACAGAAATTGCTGGAAAAGCTCAGCAGGTTTGGACAGAAATCATAGTTAATATTTATCAGTTCCGAAGGAGGGTCACTGGACTCGAAACGTTAACTCTGATTTCTGTCCACAAATGCTGCCAGACCTCCTGAGATTTTCCAGCAATTTCTTGTATATCATTTTACAGTGTCACAATTTAAAATGTGAACAATTTATTAAGTGTATTTTTACCATTATCATTGCACTTTAGCTGGATATTTCTGCTTAATAAGATGCAAGTATTAATTATACCAAGATGGAACATTTGTGCTGAGATGGACAAAACTCATTTTATTTATCAACTTTGCTATAATCAGATGGAGATTTTCATTCAGCCAAAGCCCCAGGAGTAAGAGGACAATGCTTCAAGGCATTTTCTAAGTAAAAATTTCTAAGTGTATCTGTTATTAAAACAGTCAAGTAAGTTTTTTTGATTGACATTGTTCCCAAGAATTTCTGTAGACATAGCTGCTTTCTTTTTATATTCTACTTTTTACCTTTTTTTTTTCTAAATCCGTGAATTTCTTTAGCATGTGGGACAAAGTATGGTGAAAACTTTCTGACAAGTAAGCAGAGTTCTGAAGAAGGGTCACTGGACCCAAAACATGAGCTCTGATTTTCTCTTCACAGATGCTGCCAGACCTGCTGAGTGAGGAGAATGGATGGTAGGAACTGGAAACAGGAATAATCATAGCAGCTGCATTTAACAAGCAAAGTTGCAAACAGGGCAACACATGTCTGCATAACAAAGTGTGGAGTTGGATGAACACAGCAGACCAAGCAGCATCTCAGGAGCACAAAAGCTGACGTTTTGGGCCTAGACCCTTCATCAGACCTATGATGTGCTGTGTTCATCCAGCTTCACACTTTGTTGTCTTGGATTCTCCAGCATCTACAGTTCCCATTATCTCTGAACACATGTCTGCATCTGGTGTTTCATCTGATGCATGTTTTTCCCTCACCCACATCTCACAATGTTGATATATTTCAACCAAGACAGACACAAAACATACAACACACTCACTGACATTCTTCCCTATTTCTTATGGAATGAGGGTGAACGTGACAGAAAGGATTTGAAGATAACTGGCGGGGAATAAGCATGCCTTCATCTTCTAAGAGACAGTAAGAGCTGCCAGTGCTGGAGTCAGAGAGAACACAGTGTGGAACTGGAGGAACACAGCAGGCCAGGCAGTATCAGAGGAGCAGGAAAGTTAATGTTTCAGGTCAGAACGCTTCTTCAGAAATGGGGAAGGGGAAGGGGGCTTGGAAATAAATAGAGAGAGGAGGGATTGGGCTGCGGGAGGTGGGTGAGATGGTGGTAGGTGAGTGCAGGTAGACAATGGTGGGCATTGGTCAGTGGGATGGGAGGAGCGGTGGGAGAGAAGATGGACAGGTCAAGGAGGCGGGGATGAGAGGGAGGGTTGGTCGTGGGATGAGGTCAGGGGTGGGGAGATTTTGTAGCTCGTAAAGTCCACATTGAGACCATTGGGTTGTAGGCTCCCAAGGTGGAGCATGAGGTGCTGCTCCTCCAGTTTCCAGGTGGCATTGTTGTAACACTGGAGAAGGCCCAGAATGGACATGTTGTCCAGGGAGTGGGAGAGGGTGTTGAGGTGGTTGATGATTGGAAGGTGTTGTCATTTGTCGCGAACTGAGCGCAGGTGCTCGACAAAGTGGTCCCAACCCAAAATGACAACTTTCCTGCTCCTCTGATGCTGCCTGGCCTGCTGTGTTCCTCCAGCTCCACACTGTGAAACCTACATCTTCTGAGTCTTTTGAAGGATACATTCCCTGCATCATAACATAGGCAGTGACTGAAGCCATTGAACTGGCATCACCAGCAACATTCAGGATGAAAGCATGTTGCTACCTTCACAAATCAAATACCATCACTCATGTCCTGCTATCTACCAAGCTGTGGCATCAATAGCTGTTATGACCATGGACCTCTTGCTTCTGATTTCACCTTCAACATTCCATTGTCCACATTGTCCTTCTGTTTCTGTGTACGATGTGTCAGTGAGTGCAGCCTGACCATTATGGCCAAGTGCAATATCTGATGTAGAAGCACATCAATTGATCTGTCACTGGCAGCTATCAGCACCATGCATATTCTGAAGGATAGCATATGGATGAGATAAACACATGTTTAGTCACCAGTTAGCTGTAGCCAAGCTATTTCAAAAAGGATAATGCACGTATCAGTTCTTTGGAGGGCAGGCTTCTGCTGTAGGGGACCTCAATGGGGAAGCATACAAGAAAATGCCGATGGACATGAGCACAGAGATGTTTGCTACTTTGGGAGATTAGATGAAGTTGCTTTACAAGACATCATTTTGTGGTTTGTTTTTACCACAGAATTTTGACCAAGGAAACAGTATAATGGACTGTAGCAGAGGGATGAAATGGCGAAGAATTATAGCACAGTGGTGATTTTTCAGGGGAACCAGATTTTGAGTAGGTGCTCACAGATAGCATGTCTGGGTAATGGGGTAGTGGATGTCTCCTGCCCACCTTCCTTATGTTCCTGCTCTTATTCCATCATCTCCTGTTTCTGAAGTGTTTCCAAGGTGGCAGTGGATGTTCCCTCATGAAGGTTAGATTTGATGATGCAGCAGACAGATTCAGAGAGAAGCTCTGCTGAGGGTTAGCTGTGAGTGATCTAGACAGTGGAACTGCATTTTTAGGGTACTCATGGCTTATTGTGTCACATTACTGGATATAGCATGCATTTTGTTGACTACATATGGACAGCATATGTACAAGTGACAAAGGGAAATCTTCAGCCAGCTATAAAGTAGATGTCACCAAGCAGCCATCTTCTGGCTCATCACGGTTGCTCAAATATGGCAGGAAGTGTAGGCTCGCATATGATAAAAGCATGATGCCTAAAATGGGATAAAAGGCACTCGTCACCATGAAGTGGTCATACACCAGTTGTACAGATGACAGCAAAACTTATGCTTGCACCATAGCTTCCAGCAATGTTGAAACTCTCGTGGCCATGGCAAAGCTGTGTGCCTCTTTAATCAGTTTCTCTCTGGTTTGAAAGAAGACCAGAGGCTCAATATTGCCAGACATTGAATGTATTTTAGCAAGTTTCATGGAGAATATCTTTCCACGAGAGTCTTCTTATACTATCTTCCCAAAGTCATCTCATAACCTGTGCACACCTCCCCTATAGCGCCTTGCACATTGTATTCTTCCACTCACCACAGACCAAGTACTCACCACTCCCAGGGCCGCCCAGGTTTCCTACTACCAGTTAAAGCCCAGCTACATACCTGGCAGAAACTAAAGTACTGGCAATCCACAGCTGTCCTGCATGATTCATTTTATTTGCCCAAGCATGCCAGAGGCTAATTGGCTTGTTGGCTGGGATTTAGTGGTACTGCTGAGATGTTGGTGACTGCTGTGACCCTTTGTTCTAATCTCTCCCACTGTATTTTCATCATTCACCCTGAGCGTTTTCAGGATCTTGTATGTTTAGTAAGCTCACCCATTGCTCTTCAAGACTCCAATGGATATGGGCCCAGCTTGACCTCATCAGGTGGTTTGTCAATGTCAGGCATCAGTCAACTGGAACATCTCTGAACTGCTTCTAATGTATTTATATCCTTTCTTAAATAATGAGAAAAAATTTGTACATAGTACTCCAGATGGTTGTATTAGATACATAAAATATTTACCTTTAATATACTCCCATCCCTCTTGAATGATGCATTGATTTCACACTCAGATGCTCAATGCCTTTGCTCTCTTGTCAAACTGTTGCTACTCCATGTTCCTGCTTTTTAAAAGTTAGCTGCGGATGTCTCTTCTCCATTTTCAAACTTTTCAAAAGAAAGAGCTCCAATTTATATGTTGCTTTTACCATCTCCAATAATTGTGCAACACTTCCCAGCCACTGAAGTTACATGTTGCACAAGTCAGCAGTTGAAGAACTTGCAGAAGCCTTACACTTATCCCATCTTTCAAGGATGATCCAGGCTCTTGAGCAATCACACCGGACTAGCATCAAATTGAACTGCATCCCCTTCTCATGAACATTAGTGAACCAATTGCAATTAATTATATGCCAGATAGGCACAAAGTTCAAAACTGGTTGAATTTAGTTTCACAGTTTACCATAGTGAGATGACATGCCAACCATAGATTAGATTAGATTCCCTGCAGTGTGGCAACAGGCCCTTCGGCCCAATAAGTCCACACTGCCCCTTGGAGAATCCCACCCAGACCCATCCCCCATAACCCACACACCCCTGAACACTGTGGGCAAATAAGCATGGCCAATCCACCTAGCCTGCACATCTTTGGACTGTGGGAGGAAACCAGAGCACACAGAGGAAACCCACACAGACACGGGGAGAATGTGCAAACTCCACACAGACAGTCACCCGAGGCTGGAATCGAACCCGGCTCCCTGGCACTGTGAGGCTGCAGTGCTAACCACTGAGCCACCGTGCCACCCCTTCTAAGTCGATTGTTCAATTCCAGAACAATAGGCTATTACACTGATATTTTGGCGATATCCGCAACCGGTTTACTTCTGGAGCAGCAGAAAGCATGGCTGGTTGTGCAGAAAATTTTAGCTATTATAATACCTGTGTCCATTACCTCTAACTACAATGACACACCTTCTCAGTAAGTGCACTACAATGAAATTGGAGATTGCAAGTTCGCCAACACTGATCAAAAAAGAGAAATGAGCCCAAGCATGTGTATTTCTACGAGAAGAACAAGCCTATTGCATGCAAATAGAGAGGTTCAAATAGTAAAACACTAAAGCCATACATCGATGCTTTTTCTTCTTTGTGTTCTATTCTCTATTGGTTTGTATATAAATTATGCACAAACTTAGGCATTTCAGTACAATTATTGTATTATCAACTTTCATTATTAAAAAAGAAAATTATATCAACAAGAACATCTGTATTGAGAAAAGTTGCTTGTCCATAAATATGCATACATAGAAATTTCCCAAAAATTAGTTGGAAGAACCACAGCCATTAAACTGCATGATGTAGAATTGTCTTCTACAAATAACAGACTATACATTTTTTAAGACAGTAGTGATTAGTACAGTACATTTTTAGATCAAATTACTGGCTAAAACAATGTGCTAAATTATAGGTATATTCGATGTACTATGGAAAAGGCCAACTGTATGTTTGCTCCCACATGTGTACTTAAATTTTCCTTCCAGCTGTCACAGTAACCACATGCTGCACAAGAATTATTTTACTTGGATCATTTTCCTGCATTTCCTATTTTTGTTTGGTGGGAAGATCTGCAAGTAAGGGAAAATAGTTTGGGTAATACAATTTATTTAAAAATGGAGTTCCACTGTTTTATTAATAGAAGAATTTAGCTGCCATTAATCTAGTTCAATTTGGTAACAGAAACTGTAGCAGTGGAGAGAGATAATGGGAACTGCAGATGCTGGAGAATCCAAGACAACAAAATGTGAGGCTGGATGAACACAGCAGGCCAAGCAGCATCTCAGGAGCACAAAAGCTGACGTTTCGGGCCTAGACCCTTCATCAGAGAGGGGGATGGGGTGAGGGAGAGAGGGGGAGGCGGACCGAAGATGGAGAGAAAAGAAGATAGGTGGAGAGAGTATAGGTGGGGAGGTAGGGAGGGGATAGGTCAGTCCAGGGAAGACGGACAGGTCAAGGAGGTAGGATGAGGTTAGTAGGTAGATGGGGGTGCGGCTTGGGGTGGGAGGAAGGGATGGGTGAGAGGAAGAACAGGTTAGGGAGGCGGAGACAGGTTGGACTGGTTTTGGGATGCAGTGGGTGGAGTGGAGGAGCTGGGCTGGTTGTGTGGTGCAGTGGGGGGAGGGGACGAACTGGGTTGGTTTAGGGATGCAGTAGGGGAAGGGGAGATTTTGAAACTGGTGAAGTCCACATTGATACCATTAGGCTGCAGGGTTCCCAGGTGGAATATGAGTTGCTGTTCCTGCACCCTTCGGGTGGCATCATTGTGGCAGTGCAGGAGGCCCATGATGGACATGTCACCTAAAGAATAGGAGGGGGAGTGGAAATGGTTTGCGACTGGGAGGTGCAGTGGTTTGTTGCGAACTGAGCGGAGGTGTTCTGCAAAGCGGTCTCCAAGCCTCCGCTTGGTTTCCCCAATGTAGAAAAAGCCACACCGGGTACAGTGGATGCAGTATACCACATTGGCAGATCATTGGCTTCCTCTACATTGGGGAAACCAAGCGGAGGCTTAGAGACCGCTTTGCAGAACACCTCTGCTCAGTTCGCAACAAACTACTGCACCTCCCAGTCGCAAACCATTTCCACTCCCCCTCCCATTCTTTAGGTGACATGTCCATCATGGGCCTCCTGCACTGCCACAATGATGCCACCCGAAGGTTGCAGGAACAGCAACTCATATTCCGCCTGGGAACCCTGCAGCCTAATGGTATCAATGTGGACTTCACCAGTTTCAAAATCTCCCCTTCCCCAACTGCATCCCTAAACCAGCCCAGTTCGTCCCCTCCCCCCACTGCACCACACAACCAGCCCAGCTCCTCCACTCCACCCACTGCATCCCAAAACCAGTCCAACCTGTCTCCGCCTCCCTAACCTGTTCTTCCTCTCACCCATCCCTTCCTCCCACCCCAAGCCGCACCCCCATCTACCTACTAACCTCATCCCACCTCCTTGACCTGTCCGTCTTCCCTGGACTGACCTATCCCCTCCCTACCTCCCCACCTATACTCTCTCCACCTATCTTCTTTTCTCTCCATCTTCGGTCCGCCTCCCCCTCTCTCCCTATTTATTCCAGTTCCCTCACCCCATCCCCCTCTCTGATGAAGGGTCTAGGCCCGAAACGTCAGCTTTTGTGCTCCTGAGATGCTGCTTGGCCTGCTGTGTTCATCCAGCCTCACATTTTGTTGTCTTGAAACTGTAGCAGTTATCTGATTAAAAATTGAAATGAAATTTGCATTTTAGCTTTCCATTGTTGTAGCACTTTAAACATTTGTGAAAACATACTGAATTTGACTAAAGAGAGAACCTTATGCTGGCATAACCTGACGGCTATTCTACCTCCAATAAGTCATCAACTACTATTCAAAAATAACTCAACTCTTTAACCCATGTTTATTCCTAAAATAAATCAACCTATTGTGAAGTTAAATATAAACGGAAAAGAAATATAGCAACTTTCAAGTGTGCAATGTTAACAACAATGGATATAACATGCTGGTAACAGCTATCCTTCGTACCAACCTAGATTCCTGTTACTTTCTATGGTTAAAGAAGAGACACTTTAAACATCTGGAATTTTTTTTAAAGAAATCCAATCAAATTACTGTGAGAGGCAATGAATTAAAGAGTTAACTCTTAACTGACTAACTAAACATAGAATCAGGTTAAATCTTCGGCCTCCATCCTTTAATAAACTGCATGATCTTTTTGACTTGCAGTTTTGTCAGTTTAAAATCATCAGACAGGATTTCCTCAGTCAATTGAACAAAAATGTTTCCATCAATTCGCTCACGGATAAAGAATGTTAACACATCTTCTGAAAGGCCTATGAACCGTAGGCATTTGGAAACTTCCTCCACAGAAAGAGTAGATAGATCAGATGGTGGATACCAGTTCGAGCCACTATCATTTAATTTCGGCATACTTGGGGTATTAGATGAAGGGATAGAAACTGGTATATCTGCAGTACTTCTTGATGACACCGGAGGAACCTCTATAACTCCTTGTGTGAGATAGACCCTTGTGACTCCACCCTCAGCACCTCTCACAATAGTAGGGGAGAGAGAAGCTGCACTCCTGATGATGATGTTGTCTGAATCACAGAACTTTGGTGGCCGAGATGGTGGGACAGGACAAGATATGCTTTCAGTCTGTTTATACAATGAATCCTGAACACAGTTTCTAAATTCCTGCTTGTGCCTAAACTCTCCAGAAATGCTGACAGAGCCTGGATCAGGAGAAGAACTACGACTGACTATAGGATCAAAAGGATCAAATTGCTCTGATGTAGTGGACGGAAACGTGTGATGATCAGAAGATTCCAACCAATCTGTTGCTGATGTACTAGATGAGTAACTAGGATTGGAAAAAGGGTTTAGTGCTCCAAAAGGAGCAAACCGTTTTTGAGAACCTGGAGGTTTCAGTCGAGGACAGCTGTAGTAACTTTTATGAACAGCATCTCCTGATAATTGGGATGTAGATCGCCCACTGGCCATGCTTTGAACACTGTCTGAATATGCCCATGGATTTGACCAGGAGGTCTGTACATTCTGGGTATTTGTTGAAATGTTCCCTGATATAGGACGGTTGGAAGAATCTGTAGCCTTGCAGTCTCCCCATGTGCATGGGTAACAGTAAAGTGAGTACGAGTCTGGGGATGGTGAACAGCTGCCACTACGAGTTCCAGAACTGCAAACAGATGGAAATAAGTACAGTATTACAGTTTTGTTTTGGAAATGTGCAGTACTCCTCTAAAATATCATTACCAAACGAGAGAAAATACCTCTTCAGTGGAACTACCAATGCAAACCACAAGGAAGGAACATGCACACAATATTTAATGGACGAAGATAGTGCAGAATTTGGCAGGTAAATTCAACTTAAAATGAGAAGTTGCTGCAACATCCTAGGTAAGAACCAAATTTCTATGCTTTTATTGTACTCTATGCTCTCAAGAAGTCAGCCTAAATTTAAGCTATTTAATGGAACTAGCAGTATTGTATTCTGGTTCACAGGCATCTCTTCCTTACCCAAACTGCTGGGCAATTTACACATTAATAAAGGAGTGCATCATTCACGGGCGGCATGGTAGCTCAGTGGTTAGCACTGCAGCCTCACAGTGCCAGGCACCCGGGTTCGATTCCAGCCTCGGGTGACTGTCTGCGTGGAGTTTGCACATTCTCCCCGTGTCTGCGTGGGTTTCCTCCGGGTGCTCCATTTTCCTCTCACAGTCCAAAGATGTGCAGGCTAGGTGGATCGGCCATGCTAAATTGCCCGTAGTGTTCAGGGTGTGTGGGTTATGCGGGATCGGTCTGGGTGGGATGCTGCAAGGGGCAGTGTGGACTTGTTGGGCCGCAGGGCCTGTTCTCACACTGCAGGGAATCTAATCTAATCATTCACGTTATTACTCCTTCGGTAAATTCCAGCCTAATAAATTAATGCATAAAATCATGAAGTGAGAAGTTCTGTGAAATATTAGTTATGTCAATTAAAGTAATAAACCATTGAGATTGCACTATCTCTTTTAGTCACAAACTCTCACACTGTTTGACACTCTTGTCTACCTGGTGGATCTTTACTCCTAATCTCCATTTCAAGAATTACCAGACACTCAGGATCATTTGAAATGGGTCAGATTTTTGATAATATCAACAATTTATGGGAATTCCAGAGAAACATGAGGAACTATTTGACCTTTACAACAGTTACATTGCTTGGTTGCAGCATGGGAAGAATTAAAGGGTCAGTAGTACAGACTCATTCTGACTGGTTTCTCTTTCTTAAAATCATATTTGCCAATCAAATCCAAAATGACATGAAAGCCAAATCTCCATTTCACTTTCTTTAAACATGGGAATCTTTACCCATAGTATAGTACAAGGAAGATCTGCTAATTGGTGGCAAGAACAGGAGGGCAGATTACTATCTCAATGGAGTCAAGTTAGGTAAAGAGGAAGCACAACGAGATCTAGGTGTTCTTGTACATCAGTCAATGAAAGCAAGCATGCAGGTACAGCAGGTAGTGAAGAAAGCTAATAGCATGCTGGCCTTCATCACAAGAAGAATTGAGTATAGGAGCAAAGAGGTCCTTCTGCAGCTGTACAGGGCCCTGGTGAGACCGCACCTGGAGTATTGTGTGCAGTTTTGATCTCCAAATTTGAGGAAGGACATTCTGGCTATTGAGAGAGTGCAGCGTAGGTTCACGAGGTCAATTCCCGGAATGGCGGGACTATCATATGTTGAAAGATTGGAGCGACTAAGCTTGTATACACTTGAGTTTAGAAGGATGAGAGGGGATCTGATTGAGGCGTATAAGATTATTAAGGGATTAGACACTCTGGAGGCAGAAAGCATGTTTCCGCTGATGGGTGAGTCCAGAACCAGAGGACATAGTTTAAAAATAAGGGGTAGGCCATTTAGAACAGAGTTGAGGAAAAACTTCTTCACCCAGAGAGTGGTGGATATATGGAATGCTCTGCCCCAGAAGGCAGTGGAGGCCAACTCTCTGGATACTTTCAAGAAAGAGATAGATAGAGCTCTTAAAGATAGTGGAATCAAGGGTTATGAGGATAAGGCAGGAACAGGATACTGATCGTGGATGATCAGCCATGATCATAATGAATGGTGGTGCTGGCTCAAAGGGCTGAATGGCCTACTCCAGCAGCTATTGTCTATTGTACCCAGTGACTGACTATAGCAAAGCAATACAATCTTCTGTGTAGAAAGAAATAAAATGGCATTCTAAACTTGTTAAAATTTCTGAACTAGATAACGGCCACCAAATGGCTTGTATTATTAAACTGCCGTGTCTAGGTGGCGGGAAACAAGCATAACAAATAGCATTGGGTGGGAAATAACACTCGGCATCCCTATTAGTGAAAATTCTGATAGTAATTACAAAAGATTAAAATGTCCATCAGTATCCAGAGAAATTGCCTGTCATAGTAAAGCACTTAAAGAAATAATGAATGGACACAACAGGAAGCAAGAACGCAGAAGACACAGATCATAAGCATTTCAAAATTGAATTTGCAATATTAAGGAAAACCCATTTGTCATTAAAGTGGCCATTCATAGTAGCATCAACTGACCTAAATGCACTTTACATTACTGAGTGAATGTATTAGCATCTTGTCAATAGGACTTCAACAGTATATTTTATTGTAGGTGTTGCATGTACATAAAATGCAATAAAAGTATGTTCTTCAACAGGGTAAGGTTCCACAGAAATGCAGAGATGTGTCAATTACAAATTCCTTCAGACATTTAAAGGGTATTCACATTGTGGCATACAATAACATGGATGGCCTCAGTTACTGTAACAGATTAAAAAAGAACTGTGGAACCCACACACAAGTATGGTGTCTATGCCACAGTTCATCATATGGACGGGATTTAACATTCAGATCTACAACAGTTTTAAAATCAACTCTATTTGTTACAATCAAATACATAAACAATGTAGCTGGTTCCTCTCAAACTCCCTGACCTTGATAATGGCAGGATTCTTGGCAGTGTGGAGGAACACAGGGATCTTGGGATCAACGTCCATGGCTCCCTCAAAATTGCTACCCAAGTTAATAGGGTTGTAAAGAAGGTGGATGTGTGTTGGCTTTCGTTGGCAGGGGAATTGAGTTTAATAGCCACAAGGTTATGCTGCAGCTCTATAAAATCCTGGTTAGATTACACTTGGAATATTGTGTTCAGTTCTGGTCACCATATTATAGGAAGGCTGCGGAAGCTTTAGAGAGGGTGCAGAGGAGATTTATCAGGATGCTGCCTGGACTGGAAGGCAGATCTTATGAGGAAATGGTTGAGAGAGCTAGGGCTTTTCTCATTTGAGTGAAGAAAGATGAGAGGTGACTTTCTCGAGGTTTACAAGATGATGAGAGGCATAGATAGAGTGGGTAGCCAGAAACTTTTACCCAGGGTGGAAATGACTATTACGAGGGGGCATAATTTTAAGGCAATTGGAGGAAGGTATAAGAGAGATGTCAGAGGTAGGTTCTTTACACAGAGAGTGGTGGGCCTGTGGAATGTGCTGCTGGGAGTGGTAGTGGGGTCAGATACATCAGGGACATTTAAACAACTATTGGATATGTACATTGATGATAATAAAATGTAGCGTGTGCAGGGTAGTTCGATTTTAGAGTAGGATAATAGATCAGCACAACATCGAGGTCCGAAGAGCCTGTAATGTGGTCTCCTGCTCTATGCTTGCCTTCATCAGTCACAGCATTGAATACAGGAGTTTGGACATCATCTTACACTTTACAAGACACTGGTGAGGCCATATTTGGAGTACTGTGTACAATTCTGACCGAACTGCTGTGTAGGAAGGATGTTATTAAACTGGAAAGGGTGCAAAGAAAGATTTACAAGGATGTTCCCGAGACTTGGAAGTTTGAATTATATGTAGAGGATAGATAGGCTGGGAGTTTTTTTTTCCTGGAGTGTAGGAGGCTGAGCGATGATCTTACAGAAATTTCAGAAATCATGAGGGACATCAAGAAGGTGAATAGCCAAGGTCTTTTACCCAGGGTAGGGGGGTCCAAAACTAGGGGGCATAGGCTTAAGATGAGTCGGGGAAAATTTAAAAGGGACCTGAGGGGCAACCTTTTGTTTTATGTTTCTCAACCTTATTTTCCTGCCCACTCATCACAGCCCTTAATCCCCTTACTAATCAAATATCTATTTATCTCTGTCCTAAATATATTCAATTACTTGGTCTCCAGGAGTTGCACAGATTAACCACTCTCTATTTTCTTTCTCAAGTAATACAAAAGCCTGGTTCGGCCACATCTGGAGTATTGTGTCCAGCTCTGGTCGCCTCATTACAGGAAAGATGTGGAAGTGTTGGAAAAGGTGCAGAGGAGATTTACCAGAATGTTGCCTGGAATGGTGGGAAGGTCTTACAAGGAAAGGTTGAGAGAGCTAGGGCTTTTCTTTTTAGAACGATGAAGGATGAGAGGTGACTTAATAGAAGTGTACAAAATGACCAGAGGTATAGACAGGGTGGAGAGCAGAGACTTTTTCCCAGGGTGGAAGTAGTCACTATGAAGGGGCATAGTTTTAAAGTGAGTGGAGGTAGATATGGGGGAGACATCAGAGGTGGGTTCTTTACTCAGAGAGTGGTAGGGGCGTGGAATGTATTGCCGGCGAGGGTAGTGGAGTTGGCCGCATTAGGGGCACATAAGCAGCTATTAGATAGGCATATGGATGATAGTATAAGGTAGGGGTGGAGGTTAGAGAGACCTTAGGATTAGGGTAAAAGTTTGGCACAACATTGTGGGCTGAAGGGTCTGCACTGTACTATACTGTTTTATGTTCTATAATACTCTGGGCACATGGGTACAATTCCCACCATGTCAGATGGTGACATTTGAATTTAATAAACAGATCTGGAATTTAAGAGTCTATTGGTGATCATGACACCATTGTTGATTGTTGGAAAAACACATCTTGCTTATTATTGTCCTTTACTGAAGAAAACCACTATCTTTACCTGGTCTGGCTTACATGCGAGCCCAGACTCATAGCAATGTGAATGATTCCCAAATGTCCTCTGGGCAATTAGTAATGGGCAATACATGCTGCCCCTGCCAATGATGACCACATCCAATGAGTGATTAAGAAATAAAGTATGTTGTCAGTATCCATAGCCTTTGTAGATCCATAGTTTCCAGCTATTTCTGTACATCACATGCAATTAATTGAATTGGCTGAAGACTGGCTTTACTGATGCTGGGGGCCTCGTGGTCAACACTTCATTTTTAGATATGCCTTATGTGGCTCCCAGCACGCTCGCCTGCAATCTTCATTGAATCATGGGAAAGTATTAGCCAAGTGGTACTGTTGCTGGACTAGTCCAGTGATACAAAGACACAGGTAATATTCTGGGGACCTGTGTAAAAATCTGGACTTAAGCAAAGGCTGTGAAACATTGCCATTGTCACAAAAATCCATCTGGTTGACAAATGTCTGTTAGAAAAGGAAACCTCTGTTCTTACCTGGTATGGTCTGCATAAGACTCCATATCCATAGCAGCGTAGCTGACTCTTAACTGGCCTTGCAAAGCACTCAATTGTATCTATTGTTAAAAAGTCTCAAAAAATGAAAGTAACTGGGTGAACCACCCAGCATCAACTGAGGTCCTGGAAATGACAACCCCGTCAACCCCTGATAAAACCTCCTAGTCATTTCTGGATGCTACCACCAAAACTGACACTGCAGTCTCACAGACTGGTTAGGCAGCAATCTGGCATTGTCATACTTAGAGAACCATACCTCACAACTGATGTCCCAGGCAACATCACTAATCCTGATGCACAACTGACCCACAGAGCTAGCAGCACAGTAACATACAGTCATCAGTTGAGTTAAATTTGGGGTTCTCAACACGATGAATCCCAACTAGTCTCATGGCATCAGGTCAAATGGGCAAGGAAATCTGCTTTATCATGGGCTACCAAACTCCCGCTCAGCTGATGTTGGCTGCAGCACTACTGAGCTGGTTGAGTCCAACAATATCTATATCTCATGATTGTAGAAGAAAATGTCAGAGTTGATGTCCTTTTATAAAGAAATAAAGGATGGCATGATGGCACTGTGGTTAGCACTATTGACTGACTTGCTAGACCACTTCAGAGATTCTGGGGCAGATATATCCTGGACAAGATTGATGGGTTGTTCCTTAGCAAGAATGGGACTGATATCCTGCACCTCAATTGGTTAGGACTGTTGGGGAACATTTAAACCAGTTTGCTAGTGGGATAGCAGCCTAGAAAGGAATTCAGAAAAAATAAAACCAAAACCTGGCTCATGGAAGTGGAAATGGCTGCAGGATGACCAAAACTGGACAATGAGTATCAAAGGATTTTTGACTTTTAGGGGGAATAGCTGAAAAGGTAAATGAGGTGGGTAGTGCTGATAATAAAGGGATACTATTAGTACATTAGTTGCAGAGAACATCTGATCAGAAGAACGATGTAAAATCTGTTTGGTTGGAGCAACTTGGTGGAGGAATAATCATTACGGTAACAGTACTGAATAAACTAATGGACCTGTAAACCAACAAGTTCAGGTCCTGATGGACTTCATCCCAGGGTTTTAAAAGAGATTGTTAATTGGGTAATCGGTGCAATGGTGTTAAGTTTTCAAAATTTCCTAGATTCTAGGAAAGTTCCAAAGACCAGAAAGTAGTAAATATAACTCCTTTATTCCAGAAGCCAGGAAGGCAAAACATAAGAAATGATAGGCCAATTAGCTGGCCAATGGCAGCTTAGCAGAGATATTTATCATATGGAAGGTGTCAGAATCGATCATTCTCGAGGCTGTTGCTGGGCACTTTGAAAAACTTAAGATAACCAGGAAGACTCAGCCTGGTTTTGTAAAGGGGAAATCAAGTCTAACCAACTTATTGGAATTCTTTAAAGGACTAACATGCACTGTGCTTAAAAGGACGCCTGTAGATGCACTAAGGATAACACCATTAGCTTCCTTAACTCAAGGGCATTGCTGAGAATGCATCTCAAATACTGTGTGAAGTTTTGGTCTCTTATTTATGGAAGGATGCTATTGTACCAAAGACAATTCACAGGAGGGGTATTAGACTGATGTCTAGAATGAGTAGGTGTTTTTATGAGGAAAGGTCAGATAGACTGAGCATGTTTCATCTGGGGTTTATAGGAGTGACAAGTGTCTGAATTAAAGTATAAGATTCGGTACCAGTTTAGTGGTACTGTAAAGTTGTAGAAGCAGAAGTTGGCCGTTCACCCCATCAAGTCCATCATTCAATAAGATCTTACAATACTCAACTCCATTTTCCTGACATTTTCCCACAACCTTCTGTTCCCTTACTGCTTAAAAATTTATCCCTCAGCTTGAATATTCTTAACTACCCAGCCTCGGCAGCTCTGAGAGAAGAGCTTCCTCTTCATATCCGTCTTAAAGTTTGAAGAAAATATTTTTATACCCTGGATCAACATAGTGAACCTTCTCTGAATTGCCCCGACGTTAATTTATCTCTTCTTGGTCAAGAGGAGCAAAACCATTGTACTAGTTCCAGATTGCCAACCTGACAATGCCCCCTTTCTTTTCTGCTAGCTAGCCAATTCTGTATCTATGCTAATATATTACTACAACAAACTTTTTATTAGCTGGCACTTATGAGAATAGGAGTGTACTGTTTGATCAAATATTTCCATTCATCAAAGATCCACATAATCATAGAACATCGAACATTACGGCACAGTACAGGCCCTTCAGCCCTCGATGTTGTGCCGACCTGTCATACTGATCTCAAGCCCATCTAACCTACACTATTCCATGTATGTCCATATGCTTATCCAATGACGACTTAAATGTACATAAAGTTGGCAAATCTACTACCGTTGCAGGCAAAGCGTTCCATTCCCTTACTACTCTCTGAGTAAAGAAACTACCTCTGACATACCTCCTATAGCTTTCACCCCTCAATTTAAAGCTATGCCCCCTCGTGCTCGCCATCACCATCCTAGGAAAAAGGCTCTCCCTATCCACCCTATCTAACCCTCTGATTATTTTATATGTTTCAATTAAGTCACCTCTCAACCTTCTTCTCTCTAATGAAAACAGCCTCAAGTCCCTCAGCCTTTCCTCATAAGACCTTCCCTCCATACCAGGCAACATCCTCGTAAATCTCCTCTGCACCCTTTCCAAAGCTTCCACATCCTTCTTACAATGCGGTGACCAGAACTGTACACAATACTCCAAATGCGGCTGCACCAGAGTTTTGTACAGCTTCACCATAACCTCTTGGTTCCGGAACTCAATCCCTCTATTAATAAAAGCTAAAATACTGTACGCCTTCTCAACCTGGGTGGCAACTTTCAAGGATCTGTGTACATGGACACCGAGATCTCTCTGCTCATATACACGGCTAAGCATCTTACCATTAGCCCTGTACTTCGCCTTCCAGTTACTCCTACCAAAGTGCATCACCTCACACTTGTCTGCATTAAACTCCATTTGCCACCTCTCAGCCCAGCTCTGCAGCTTATCTATGTCTCTCTGCAACCTTCGTCACTATCCACAACTCCACCGACCTTAGTGTCGTCTGCAAATTTACTTACCCATCCTTCTACGCCCTCATCCAGGTCATTTATAAAAATGACAAACAGCAGTGGACCCAACACCGACCCTTGCGGTACACAACTAGTAACTGGTCTCCAGGATGAACATTTCCAATCAACTACCACCCTCTGTCTTCTTTCAGCAAGCCAATTTCCGATCCAAAATGCTATATCTCCCACAATTCCATTCCTCCGCATTTTGTACAATAGCCTATTGTGGGGAACCTTATCAAACGCCTGCTGAAATCCAGATACACCACATCAACCGGTTTACTCTCATCTACCTGTTTGGTCACCTTCTCAAAGAACTCAATAAGGATTGTGAGGCACGACCTTCCCTTCACAAAACCGTGCTGACTATCCCTAATCAATTTATTCTTTTCTAGATGATTGTAAATCCTATCCCTTATAACCTTTTCCAACACTTTACCAACAACTGAGGTAAGGCTCACTGGTCTATAATTACCAGGGTTGTCTCTACTCCCCTTCTTGAACAGGGGAAGCACATTTGCTATCCTCCAGTCATCTGGCACTATTCCTGTAGACAATGACGAGTTAAAGATCAATGCCAAAGGCTCGGCAATCTCCTCCCTGGCTTCCCAGAGGATCCGAGGATAAATCCCATCCGGCCCAGGGGACTTATCTATCTTCACCCTCTGAAGGATTTCTAATACCTCTTCCGTGTGAACCTCAATCCCACCTAGTCTAGTAGCCTGTATCTCAGTATTCTCCTCAATAACATTGTCGTTTTCTAGAGTGAATACTGTTGAAAAATATTCATTTAGCGCTTCCCCTATCTCATCTGGCTCCACACACAACTTACCACTACTATCCTTGATTGGGCCTAATCTTACTTTCGTCATTCTTTTATTCCTTAAATACCTATAGAAAGCCTTTGGGTTTACCCTGATCCTATCCGCCAACAACTTCTCATGTCTCCTCCTGGCTCTTCTGAGCTCTCTCTTTAGGTCTTTCCAGGCTACCTCGTAGCCCTCAAGTGCCCTAACTGAGCCTTCACATCTCATCCTAACATAAGCCTTCTTCTTCCTTTTGACCAGAGATTCTACCTCCTTCGTAAACCACGGCTCCCCGCACTCTACAGCTTCCTCCCTGCCTGACAGGTACATACTTATCTAGGACACACAGGAGCTTTTCCTTGAATAAGCTCCACATTTCTAATGTGCCCATCCCCTGCAGTTTCCTTCCCCATTCTATGCTCCCTAAATCTTGCCTAATCTCATTGTAATTGCCTTTCCCCCAGCTATAACTCTTGCCCAGTGGTATACACCTATCCCTTTCCATCACTAAAGTAAACCTAACAGAATTGTGATCGCTATCACCAAAGTGCTCACCTACTTCCAAATCTAACACCTGGCCGGGCTCATTACCCAGTACCAAATCTAATGTGGCTTCGCCCCTTGTTGGCCTATCTACATACTGTGTCAGGAAGCCCTCCTGCACACTCTGGACAAAAACTGACCCATCTATAGTACTCGAACGATAGTGTTCCCAGTCAATATTTGGAAAGTTGAAGTCCCCCAAGACAACTACCCTGTCTCTCTCACTCCTATCGAGAATCATCTTAGCTATCCTTTCCACTACATCTCTGGAACTATTCGGAGGCCTATAGAAAACTCCCAACAGGGTGACCTCTCCTTTCCTGTTTCTAACCTCAGCCCATCCTACCTCAGTTGACGAGTCCCCAAACATCCTTTCTGCAACTGTAATACTATCCTTGACCAACAATGCCACACCTCCCTCCCTTTTACCATCTTCTCTGTTCTTCCTGAAACATCTAAATCCTGGAACCCGCAACAACCATTCCTGCCCCTGCTCTATCCATGTCTCCGAAATGGCCACAACATTGAAGTCCCAGGTACTAACCCATGCTGCAAGTTCACCCATCTTATTCCGGATGCTCCTGGCATTGAAGTAGGCACACTTCAATCCAACTTCTTGCTTGCCGGTGCCATCTTGCTTCCCTGAAACTTTATTTCAGACCTCCCTACTCTCAACCTTTTCTATACTCGAACTACAAGTTTGGTGCCCATCCCCCTGCTGAATGAGTTTAAACCCACCCACCCACCCACCAGCCTTAGCGAATTTCCCCCCCAGGATATCGGTACCCCTCTGGTTCAGGTGAAGACCATCTTGCTTGTGGAGGACCCACCTACCCCAGAAAGAGCCCCAATTATCCAAGAATCCAAAACCCTCCCTCCTGCACCATCCCTGTAGCCACGTGTTCAACTCCTCTCTCTCCCTATTCCTCGCCTCACTAGCATGTGGCACGGGGCAATCAATGTAAAAAGAACCCCTAAGTAATAGAAATGTAACATTGGGAGTGTACACATCACTGTCATAGTTTGTTGGCAGCAGAAGACACTTAAATAATACTGAAACTTTGTCTTTAATAAAACTTACTGACAGACAGCCTTCTTACTCACACCCTCAACTGACTACTTGAACATCACAGAGATTGTGATAATACTTTGGGTATTTCAGGCATATGATTTTTGCCGCTTTATCAAGAGCACCAGTTCATAAGGTGCTAGTCAAACCAAAGGTTTTCTATCCTAGTTTATTAGTAGTCTAATGTACTTCAATAAGGTGTTTGATAAGGTTTCCATGGCAGGCTGATGGAGAAAATGAAGTCGCATGGGGTCCCGGGTGTACTAGCTAAATGAATAGAGAACTGGCTGGGCAACAGGAGACAGAGAGGTGTAGTGGAAGGGAGTTTCTCAAAATGGAGAACTGTGACCAGTGGTGCTCCATAGGGATCCGTGTTGAGACCACTGCTGTTTGTGATGTACATAAATGATCTGGAGGATCTGATAGTCTGATTAGCAAGTTTGCAGATGATACAAGTGTGAGGTGATTAACAAGTGTGAGGTGATGCACTTTGGTAGGAGTAACCGGAAGGCAAAGTACAGGGCTAATGGTAAGATTCTTAGCAGTGTAGATGAGCAGAGAGATCTCGGTGTCCATGTACACAGATCCTTGAAAGTTGCCACCCAGGTTGACAGGGCTGTTAAGAAGGCGTACAGTGTTTTAGCTTTTATTAATAGAGGGATTAAGTTCCGGAACCAAGAGGTTATGGTGAAGCTGTACAAAATTCTGGTGCGGCCGCACTTGGAGTATTGTGTACAGTTCTGGTCACCACATTATAAGAAGGATGTGGAAGCTTTGGAAAGGGTGCAGAGGAGATTTACTAGGATGTTGCCTGGTATGGAGGGAAGGTCTTACGAGGAAAGGCTGAGGAACTTGAGGCTGTTTTTGTTAGAGAAAAGAAAGTTGAGAGGTGACTTAATTGAAACATATAAAATAAGTAGAGGGTTAGATAGGGTGGATAGGGAGAGCCTTTCTCCTAGATTTTCTTTGTTCTTTGTTCTTCGTACAATTCCTTAACAAGCATCTTCTGAAAATTCAACGTCTATTTGCTCACCTCTATCTATCCTACTTGTTAGGTCCTAACTATTACTTTGATCTGAGAATAAATGTAATTCTTGAAAAAGCAAGACTTAACAAAACAGTTCAGCATCTAGGACAATTCACAGATAATTTCACTCATGATCCCTACAGATTTGTAGAAAAATGTGAATACGGAGCTTGGAAATCAGAATTCATAAGAGATGAATTATTGGAATTTTTGGAACTACTGTAAAGTTTTTGACAGATTTATTACACTCCATAGATGATTTGACTTTGGAGAAAGCCACTCTGTACCATCTATAGGATGCACTGCAGAAATTCACTAAGGGTCCTCAGGCAACTCCTTCCAAATCCAGGACCATCTAGAAGAACAACTGCATCAGATACATGAATCACCACCACCTGCAGTCCGCTCACTGCTCTGACTTGGCTATATTCCTTTAGTATCATGGGTGCAAATTTTAGAACTTTCACTGTAATAGTGTTGTGGGTCTACCTGCACAAAATTAACTGCAATGGTTCTAGCAGGCAGTCCACCAGCATCTTCGTAAGGGCAATTAGGGATGAGAAATAAATGCTGGTTCTGTTAGTGAAACCCATTTCCCATGAAAGTAAAACATTAAAATTGAGATGGTGAATGATCAGAAGCCTGAAAGCGATCCAGATTAAGCTATAGAGGAGATCAATCTTATCACAGGAGATCTGCAGAACCCATTCCCTTCTTACAGTATAAAAACGCAAAAGACATATAATAATCAAGTACAGAGAGTAGATGAGAGTGTAGATATTAAGAGTCAGTGACAATGCTGGGAGTTAGGAAACGTCACAGGCACAAACAGTGCCCAGCAATTTTTTAAAAAAAGCGTTATGTCAGCAAAACAGTAGGTTACTTCCAGAAATTGTGCAAAAATAGGACATCCTTACCAAGGAGCAGGAAATCAGATAGCTATTAAAAAAGATGTTCATGAAGTAGAGCAATCTGCAATGCAGGAGACATCTAATGTGTTTCTGGGGAAACTGGTAATCCATCCAATTCATTTTGACAAGAAAAATTTCTATAAATAGATACCTTATTTATTTTCAGTTTGATGCAGAGGCAAATGTCAGTATTTTATTAGATAGTAACAATGGTGAAGAAACATTGATTACAGCCGACAACAGTGAAATAACATGGTCCAGGAGCTGTCGGCATTATGTTTAAATGTATGTGATATACAGCGCTGATACACAAGAGATGTCAGAGAATAGAGAATGCACACTTTAAATTCCAACTCTTGAGCCAGAATTTGTCTTCACCTCAACCTTATTCAAATGGAAGAAAGAGATCAACTAATCATAATCAATAATGAACAGGGTAAAAATACAACTAATTATGTCAAATCTGTTCAGAAATGCCAATCAGGTAACAGCTGGTCAAGGAGTAGCCAGTTAGGGAACAATTTAATTTAATTTGTTTTATTATTGTCACGTATTGAGATACAGTGAAAAGTATGGTTTTGCATGCTATCCAGACAAATCATTCCTTACAAATATATATCGAGGTAATTAAACAGAATGCAGAACATAGTGTTACAGCTACAGCGAAGGTGCAGAGAAAGGTCATCTCTAATATATGACAGCTCCATTCCTAAGTCTGATAACAGCGAGGAATACTCTGTTCTTGAATCTGTCGGTACGTGTTTTCAAACTTTTGTATCTTCTGCCTGATAGAAGAGTCTAGAAAAAGAATATAACTGGGGTGGGAGGGGCTTTGATTACAGTGGCTGCTTTCCTAAGTCAATGGAAGGAAGCTAGTTTGTGAGATGGACTGGGCTGTGTTAACGACTCTGTCATTTCTTGTGGTCTTGGGAAGAGCAGTTGCCATACCAAACAGTGATGCATCTGGATAGAATGCTTTCTGTGGTGCACCTATGAAAATTCGTAAGAGTCATTGTGGACGTGCCAAATTTCCTTAGCATTCTGAGGAAGTAGAGGCACCGATGTGCTTTCTTGACTGTAGCATTGAAGTGAATAGACTAGGACAGATTGATGGTGATATTTACTCTAAGAAACCTGAAGGTCTCCAACCATCTCTGTCTCAGCATCATTGATACAGACAGGGGTGTGCCCTCCACTCCACCTCCTGATGTTGATGACCAGCTCCTTTATTTGGTTGATATTGTTATCTTTATGCCAGGCCACAAAGCTCCCTATCCCTTTCTTGTACTCTGTCTTGTCATAACTGTGATGATCAGCAAATTTATAAATCGATTTTAGAGCTAAGTCATGAATGTATAAGGGGTATAGTAGGGGCTGAGTATGCAGCCTTGCCAGGCATTGGTGTTGGGGATTATCGTGGAGGAGATGTCGTCACCTACCCTTACTGATTGCAGACTGTGGGTCAGGAAGTCGAGGATCCAGTTACAGAGGGAAGAGCAGAGGCCTAAGTCTCGGAGTTTGGTTGGAATTATGGTGTTGAGGGTGGAGCTAAATCAATAAATTGGAGTTTGACATTGTCAGGACTCTCTTCGTCATCAGCTGTTCCAGGGATGAGTGTAGGGCCATTGAGATGGTGTCTGCCAATGGACCTATTGTGATGGTAGATGAATTGTAGTGGATCAAGACAATCTGAGAAGCTAGAGCTGATGTGTGCCATTACTAACTCTCAAAGCATTTCATCATGATGGGATGTCAGAGCCACTGGGTTATTACGACACATTGCTTAAGTTTTATGTTGTGCCGGATGATGGAGTTTTCTTGAAGCGTGTGGGAACCTCACATTGAAGTAAGGAGGAATTAAAGATGCCCGCAAATACTCGCACCTGCTGGTCCACACAGGATCTGAGTACATATACACCGTAGGAACAACAGGAAAAAGGGAAGGAATTGATAGTATTGAACAATCTGGTCAAGGAATAATTAGTAGAAAATATCATTGGGGTTCCTAGAGTCAATCAGCAGCCCAACAAGAGGACAGAATCCATAAGATTACATACATTGGCATAAGTGAATTGTTTCATACTGTTAAAACAGGATGAAAATACATGACTAGATGGGATTTGCAGAAATATCTTCCACTCCCACCTCCTATCAACGCTGAGAAGAATTCAGATGACCCACAGCACATGCAGCATGGTGACAAGTCGTTCGCACTGCTGCCTCACAGCACCAGGGACCCGGGATCAATTCCATCCTCGGGTGGCTGTTTGGAGTTTGTACATTCTCCCCCTGTCTGCGTGGGTTTCATCTGGGTGCTCCAATTTCCTCCCACAGTCCAAAGATGTGCAGGTTAGGGTGAATTGGCCATGCTAAATTGTTCATAGTGTCCAGGGAGGTGCAGGCTAGGTGGACTATCTAAGGGGAATGCAAGGTTACAGCAATGGTGTCAGGCAGTGAGTCTGGGTGAGATGGTCTTCGGAGGGTTGGTTTGGATTCAATGGACCAAATGGTCTGCTTCTCTGCTGTAGGAATTCTATGATCTGAACTCATTAATAAATCTTTAACTTAAGATATTAATTCAGGAACATAGCTTGGTGAAAAAATAATTATGGTCGATTTGAATTTGATGTTAGATGAGGAGACAATATGCTTTCAAAAGAAACATTGCAAATCTTCATTTTTCAGGAAATAATCTTCAACACCCGTGTTAGGGATCATGCTAAGTAAGAGACAAATTCTCAAGTAGCACAACTGAGGAACTGCTCATGATAATAAAGTGTGAAGCTGGAAGAACACAGCAGGCCAAGCAGCATCTCAGGAGCACAAAAACTGACGTTTCAGGCCTAGACCCTTATTATCTTGGATTCTCCAGCATCTGCAGTTCCCATTAGCTCTGAGGAACTGCTCATGTCGGGTTCACCAGTAAAGTAGCCATAGTGTCTTTTTCTTCTTTATTCATTTATGGGATGAGGTAGTCTCTGGGTTAACAGTCCAGCGATAACACAACAAGGCCATCGCCTCCAGTGGGTGAATTCAAGCCTTCAACCTTATCAACAAGTTGAAATAAACAGTCTGTGTACTTCGAGAAGATTATGAATAAAGATTTGCTTCCACAGATTGAAGATGGGCTGTAAGAGGCTTCCATGGAAGCCATCACTCAGCTGAGACCACAATGTCTCCTGACTCAGGACCGTGTCTAATGGGAAGATCAAGGATACCATTAAGAAGAAATTGCCTGGCTTAGAAATTCAGGTTTCTGCAAAAATAGAAAATATTTATTTCATCAAGTTAACTGTCTTCCAAGAAGGCAATTCACAAGATTATGGACCATCCTCTATGCAATATAATAGGTCAATTATCTGTTTCAGTAAGAATTTCTTTGCAACAGAAATTCAAAACATCAAAAATCTAACTCTCACTTCAGTGCAGTGAGACTTTTCAGATCTTGAATAGTATCAAGTCAATAGCCCTCAAGACAAAGTCCTACCAATCTCCAAAATCTGCAGAGAACATGTTTGGAAAGAACTGTGAAACCTTCAGGCTGCCTCAAGTTATAAAGGAGGGAGATGGGGTTGTGGTGAATGTAATTTTATATAGATGTGTAAGCTGATTATGGGGAAAAAGCTAAGAGGGAAATGTTGTATAAAGTAATGATTCTGAAAAGGTTGATGATGAAAACACATAAAGCTCTACCTAATCTGATAGTGTCATAATTACTCAGGTGGGCAGAGGTATAACATCTTAGGATCTTGAAAGGGAAAGAAATCTTAGACCATAAGACCATAAGACATAGGAGCAGAAATTAGGCCATTCAGCATGTCGAGTCTGCTCCGCCATTCAATCATGGCTGATAAGTTCTTCAATCTCATTCTCCCACTTTCTCCCCGTAATCTCTGATCCCCTTGATAATTAAGAGCTTATCTATCTCTGTCTTAAACATAGTCAATGACCTGGCCTCCACAGCCTTCTGTGGCAGTGAATTCCATAGATTCACCACTCTCTGGCTGAAGAAGTTTCTCCTTATCTCCGTTCTAAAAGGTCTTTGCTTTACTCTAAGGCTCTGTCCTCGGGCCCTTCCAACCGGAACTCCATCAACAAACACATTGATTTGGAGCCCATCTACCACCCTCTGAGAAAAAGAACAGGAAATGACATCACCAACACAGGAAATGACATCACCAACCCAAGGAAATCTAAACAGATAAATAGAAAGCGGGACATAACACTAGCGCTTCACTGGAGGCTCACTGTTGATATTACCTAGAATGGTGACAAAACGTATGAAAACGAACTTTCCAGCTCAGCGAGCAAAGTTACATCCAGAACCTCAACCTGAGCTACAAATCTTCTCAAAACTCACTCTATCTAACCTCCACTGCTACCTTGTACTATCATCCATATGCCTATTTAATAGCCGCTTAAATGCCCCTAATGAGGCCGACTTCACTACCCTCTCCCTCAATGCACTCCGTGCCCCTGCCACTCTCTGAGTAAAGAGTCTACCTCTGATGCCTCCCCTATATCTACCTCCACTCACTTTTAAACTATACCCCCTCGGAAAAGCCACCTCCACCTTTGGAAAACATCTCTGACTGTACACTCTATCAATACCTCTGATCATTCTGTACACCTCTATCAAGTCACCTCTCATCCTTTATCATTCTAAGGAGAAAAGCCCTCGCTCTCTCAACCTTTCCTCGTAAGACCTTCCCTCCATTGCAGGCAACATCCTGGTAATTCTCCTCTGCACCTTTTCCAACGCCTCCACGTCTTTCCTGTAATGAGGCGACCAGAACTGAACATAATACTCCAGGGTTTTGTATAGCTGGAGCATAACTTCACAGCTCTTGAACTCAATCCCTCTATTAATGAAAGCTAATACACCATGCGCCTTCTTAACAACTCTATCCACCTGGGTGGCAGCTTTCAGGGAACTGTGGACATGAACCCCAAGATCCCGCGGCTCCTCCACACTGCCAAGAATCTTTCGTTAACCCTGTATTCTCTTTTTAAATTTGTCCTTCCAAAATGAGTACCTCACACTTTTCAGGGTTAAACTCCATCTGCCACTTCTCAGTCCAGCTCTGCATCCTATCAATGTCCCTTTGTAACCTAGAACAGCCCTCCGCACTATCCACAATGTGACCCACTTTCGTATCGCCCGTGAACGTCCTAATCCACCCCTCCACTCCTACATCCAAATCATTTACAAAAATCACAAATAGAAGAGGATTCAGAACAGATCCTTGTGGTACACACTTGTAACTGAGCACCATTTTGAATATTTTCCGTTGACTACCCCATTTGTCTTCTAAGGGTCAGCCAATTCGGAATCCAATCTTCCACATTCCCCCCATCCCATGCCTCCTTACCTTCTGAATGAGCCTGCCATGGGAAACCCTATCAAACGCCTTACTTAAATCTATATATACCACGTTGACTGGTCTACCTTCATCCACGTGTTTGGTCATCTCTTCAAGGAATTCAGTAAGGTTTGTGAGGCATGATCTACCCCTCACAAATCCATGCTGACTATCATAAATCAAACTGTGCCTTTCCAAGTGATCACAAATCCTATCTCTCAAAGCCCTTTCCAATAATTTGCCCACAACTGATGTAAGACTAACTGGTCTGTAATTTCCAGGGTTATCCCGATTCCCTTTTTTGAACAAGGGAGAGAGTTTGCTTCTCTCCAATCTTCCAGCACTACGCCTGTGGACAGTGAAGACAAAAAAAGGATTGCCAAAGGCCCGATGATCTCTTCCCTCGCTTTCTATAGAATCCTTGGATAAATCCCATCAGGCCCAGCGGACTTATCTATCTTCAACTTCCTCAAAATTCCTAGTATATCTTCCTTACTAATATCGACCTCCTCTACCCTACCGGCCTGTTTCACACTGTCCTCTTCTACAACTATGTCCCTCTCAGTTGTGAATACTGAAGAAAAGTATTCATTAAGGACCTCTCCATTTTCTTTAGGCTCCATGCACAAATTCTCTTTACAATACTTGATCGGCCCTACCCTTTCTCTGGTCATTCTTATTCCTCACATACGTGTAAAAAGCCTCGGAGCTTTCCTTGATCCTATCCCAAGGTTTTCTCATGCCCCCTTATATCTCTCCTGAGCCTTTTCTTCAGCTCCTTCCTGGATAACGTGTATCCCTCTGGAGCCTTTCCCATTCCTTGTTTCCTAAACCTTATATAAGCATCCTTCTTCCTCTTAACCAGTTGTTTGACCTCTCTCGAGAACCATGGCTCCCTCAATTGACCACATCTTCTCTGCCTGCTGGGGATAAACATATCGAGCACACGCAGTATGCATTCCTTAAACAATCTCCACATTTCAATAGTACACTTCCCTGACAGCATCTGTTCCCATTTTATGTTACCCAGTTCTTGCCGAACAGCATTGTAATTAACCTTACCCCAATTATAAACCTTACCCTGCTGTATGTGCCTATCCTTTTCCATGACTTTTGTAAAAGTAACTGAGTTATGATCGCTACCACCGAAATGCTCTCCTACCAACAGGTCTAACACTTGGCCCGGTTCATTGCCAAGCACCAAATCCAAAGTGGCCTCTCCTCGTGTTGGTCTATCTAAGTACTGTGTCAGGAATCCTTCCTGAACCCAGTGGACAAAATCCGCTCCAACTAAACTATTAGAACTAAAATGTTTCCAATCAGTATTTGGAAAGTTAAAGTCACCCATGACTACAACCTGTGATTTCTGCACCTTTCCAGTATTTGCCTTCCAATCCGCTCCTCTATTTCTCTGCAACGATTAGGGGGTCTATAAAAAACACCAACAAAGTGACTGCTCCTTTCTTGTTCCAGATTTCAACCCAAACTGACTCTGTCGATATATCATTCTCGAACTGCCTTTCAGTAGCTGCTATACTTGCCCTAAATAGCAGTGCCATTGCCCCATCTCATTTTCCACTCTCCTTATTTCTTTTAAAGCATCTAAATCCCGGAACTTCCAACAACCATTCCTCTCGCTGAGTTACCCAAGTTTCTCTAATGGCCACGACATCGTAATTTAGTTTGGGAAACATAGTCAGCATGGATGAGCTGAACTGAAGGATCTGTTTCAGTGCATTCTGACTCTATTATGAGTGTCACAAATTTAAATGAGTACCTTTTATTGTACTCTTTCTGGACAGTGGTATATCATTTCACAGGTATGACCATTTTCAGTATTTGACTGAGATTGAAATTCTAATGGATTTCAGCACAGCTGGCATTTCATCTGTGTGAGGATGAATGACAGTTTCAGGAAGCTCGAATAACAGAATGTTCCTTTTCTTTTTTAATAAAAAAGCCAAAATAACAGATTGCAAGCATTACAAGCTTGTTTGAGAGTAAGTTGCATGGTCAAAGTGAGGGAGACTTGGTCAGAATGATTAATTCAGTAAGTAATTAATAAGTAAGTAACTGAGCATTTAGGTAAAACTGAGAATTCACAGCAGAGAGAGTAAGTGCTGTTTTAATTGAGGCTTACTCCATGAAATAAATTTTCCAGAGTGGGAGGTGAGCAGGAAAGGAAGCTAAGGCATAGATCAAGGGGCCTTGCTGCCCAGAGAACAATGGTGCCTCATGACACCTCATATGCAAGGAAAGCAGTTGATTGGTGTGTAGGTTTTATTTCTAAACTTTGAAATGGAAGATGCATTTTAATTTGTTTCCAGAATTTTTTCTCTTTTTCTGAGAAGTAACTAGTTAAGTTTTAATAAAGCTTGTACATACTTCAAGAGTAATATATAGTTTTTTTAGAGTAGCAGGACAGCAAGTCAAAAAGGCCAAGTGGCGTGTATGTACTGCAGTATGCGAGGCATCATGGACAGTCCAGGTCTTCCGTATGAACACACCTGCAAGAGGTGTCACCAGTTGCACAAGGTTGAGTTCTAGGTTTCGGAATGTGATCAGCGACTGATATCATCGTTGCGCATCCTAGAGGCAGAGTACTACCTGGACTGTCTCAAAAATGCATAGGTCAGGATTCCCAGTCCAGAGGAAGGCCAGGTCCTAGCAACACACCACATGGAGAGGCATAAAATTACTGACAGCAATTTACAGTTGCTGTCAGTTTCACAGCAATTACTGACAACAAATGTTGATGATTTTACCATTACTACAGCGGCAAAATCCAGGTTATAGTAATTGAATAAGTCAAAGCCCATCTACCAAGAGTATCTGTTCTGACATTTCACGACTATCCATATCTTTTTGTGAAAATTGTGGATGAGTCCTAAATTAGTACACATTTCTTACATACCTGTTAATTTCTTCTTGTTAAAAACCTGAATGGATGGGAAGGTGATCAGTGCTAGATGGCAAGTTGGGTGCAACATTTGCAACTTATTAAAGATCTAGGAAGATTAAGTCATAAACTTTAACATCAATCCTAGCTTTCGTGTAGCTCTGTAGAATGCTGCATTGTACAGCGGGAATGTGAGTTTAGGAACTTTGGGAAATGGAAGTTGGTCACTTGGAGATTCATAATATGGTGCAGAATAGCTTGATATATGATAACATGGTGTTAGAAGAAAATGAATTTCTGGGATTTACCGCTGTACCTCTTGACGGATTCCAGAAACAGTAATACTATGCATGATGCTCGGTTGTGGAGCACGGGATTGAGGTATTTTTGAAAACTCTTACAAAAAAGATTGTTTCCTGATCACTACTACAAACTTTGTGTTCCTTCTAGATTGATGAAATTCCTTTTTTTTCAAGAATGAACAACTTTTCTCTTCATTAAGGAGATGAAAGTTTGCTATCCTTGACCACAGGATTAGGTCAATGTGGGTTTTAGCAGCAGCAAGAGCTGGTGCTTAATGTAAAAAACTTCATAGCTGTATAGAAGGTGATATAATGTTACAGTGAAACAAACATTGATGTTAAAAAATAGACATGTAAACACAAATCCTAAAAACAGAACAAAAAAAATAGTTCCAAAAAAATGCTGTACGGTTCAAGGTGTGAGGGGGAAGGAGATACTGGGGAATGAGGTTTTTAAAAATATCAGAAAACACACGTACCGTACAATGTATTGTCAGGGCGCTGCAAAGGTTGGAAAGGTGTTCCAGGTCTAGCAAAACTATTTTGAGAACTTTTCTGAAGGTGATCTTTGAAAAGATTGAATTCAGTGCTTTGTACTTCAGAGATGAAAGAGGTGTCCTGTATTGTTAAGGGATGTGTATAGTCAGTTCTGCTATAACACGTGTTTCTCCAAAGCAAATTGGCTTTAATGCGATTGAAGAATTTAGACCACTATTTGTAGAACACAACCTTTCCTTATCCATATTGGTCATAATGTGATTCTGGCCCCATTCAGTTAAATGGCACAGTATTTGTGCTAATTTCTTATAACACAAAATCACACGAGAACAGAACTATCATGTTATTTCACAACTGACTGTATTTAACTAGCTAGGCCAATGTGTTTGGGAAATGTTTACACCAAAACATTGGGCTGGGTTATGTTCGGCAGGGTTTCAAAATCCTAAAAAATAAATATCTGAATGAATTCCACGTGGAACCCATTCACTTCTGGATTTAACTGAGGTAGGTGAGCACATTAAATATGACAATGAACCTTACTATCCAGCATTTCAGCTACAAAATGATCATCTAATTTTTACAAGTCTTGGAGAATTCAACAGGTACATTCAAGTGAGGACTTGCTGGATTTAGACCATAAACACAGGAACAGAATAAAGCCATTCGGCTCATCAAGTCTAGTCCGCCATTTGCTCATGGCTGATGTGTTTCTCAACCTCATTCTCGGGCCTTCTCCCATGACCCTTCATTCCCTTACTATTCAGAACCTATCTAACTCTGATTTAAAAGCACTGAATGACATTAGCCTCCACAGTCTTCTGTGGCAATGATTCACCACCTTCTGGTTGAAGAAATTCCTCTTCATCTCAGTTCTAATTAGTCATCATTTCACTCTGAGGCAGGGCTTTCTGGTCCCAGTTTCTCGTACTAGTGGAAACATCTTCTCCACATCCACTCTATACAGGCCTCTCAGCATTCTGTAAGTTTCAATCAAATCCCTCCTCATCCTTCTAAACTCCATTGAGTACAGACCCAGAGTTTTCAACCACTCCTCATACGACAAACCCTTCACCCTGGGATCATTTTTTGTGAACTTCCTCTGGAACCCCTTCCAAGGCCAGCACATCTTTCCTTAGATATAGGGCTCAATACTACTGACAAGATTCTAAATGCGGTGTCTAACCAGAACCTTATACTGTCTCAGCAGTAATCTCTGCTCTTATGTTCTAGCCCTCTCGAAATGAATGCTAAGATTGCATTTACTTTCCTAACTGCCAACACAACCTGGAGGTTAATACCTTTACGTCAGCTAATCTGCCAGGGCATTCCTTACAAATGTGCCTGTCCTCTGAACATCCCCAGATGGCATCTGATTCCACCACTACCCATTTCATCACAAAGATCTCAAATTATCTTTTTATTCTTGTATTCACTCATGGGATTTATTGCCCATACCTAGTTGCCCTTGAGAAGGTAGTGTGGACCTACTCCACCCCCTGGCACCCTCAGCCTCTGGCATGGCCCCACCTCTAGGCTTCCAAGGCATGTGCAAACCTCATACCACTGAAGGCTGTGCCACTGCCACCCAATCCTATAACTTCTATAGGCTTCTGGGGCTTCTAATTTCAGCTAGGTCAGCAAGTAAAAACCCAAGTCTCTCTGTATCTCCCTAAGTCTGTGTAAGTAGGACTGACTGTGCACCTTGCTATGTCATTAAGTGGAATAGTTACATTTTCTAATTAACAGGAAAGCACAGGAGAGATTGGTTTAATCCTGTGCATAAAAGTGACACCGGTCTCTTTAAACCGCCAATCACAACGATCAAGAAGGCCAAGGGCAGCAGATACATGGGAACGCCAACACCTGCAAGTTCCCCTTCAAGTCAATCACCATCCTGACTTGGAAATATTTTGCCGTTCCTTCACTGTCATTGGGTCAAAATCCTGGAACTCCCTTCCTCACAGTATTGTGGCAATTTCTACATCCAAAGAGCTGCAGCAATTCATTACTGCCTTCTCCAGGACAGTGAGAAGTGGATAATAAATGCTAGCCTAACCAATTAAATACACATCCCTTGACAATAGGACATATCCTTCAACTCCAAAATGTACTTTGGGGAATCCTCCAAGCTTTGCTTGCTCAGGACGCTCTTCCTAATTTTTCAGGTAAATCGTCCAGACAAAGCCCAACCTTGAAGGTCGGGTCAGGCTTAGAAATAAAAATGTGAAAGGATGGAGTAAAAGACACAGAAAAATTGAATTAATGATTTTATTGTGGCGTATATAATTTTTCTGAATTTTATCTCAAATCTGACTTTAGAAATCTCAATTATGCGGAAATGAACTTCGTCTCAAAAAGGCATTTTAAATTCCTCGGTAGTATAGTGGTAAACAGTGAAAGCTGATTATTTATGTGGAGAAATACAATCATGAAGTATTTACATTGACACCTTCAGTGTTAAACAGTGACAAAATTAGTTGTTCTAAATGGTGCCAAAAGGATATTAGGTTTAAATACAGGACATGTGGAAGATTTTTGAACAATGTATGGAAGGGTAGGAAGATAATATATGTAGACATTAATGCTTTGTTAATGATAAAGAAGGGAAGGGGCAATTCATTTCCTGAGTGATGCTGGTTGAAACTACATTTTTTTAAATTAAGAAAGATCAATGGCCCACAAAATCCTATGAAGTTTTCATTCATTTTTTATAGCTATTTCACTTACATCTCATGAAGACCAGATGAGTAATAGGACAGACTAGGGCTCGGTGAATGGGCTTGCTGGAGCTGGGCCTTTGCAAATCGTGGAGGAACCGGTGGGCTTGAGGTAGGAACACCTTTAGCATCCCTTGGAGGAACAGGGGGAGCATTTAGAAGACGGCATTCCTCCTTCACCTAACAAAAGAAAACAGTGAAACATGGCATATGTCAAGATTTAAACATAGTACAGGCCAAGCTTCTATTGATCTGTGTTAGAGTGTAACTATTTTGCTAATTCTATTAATTCCAATGAAATCAGAAGTCATCACGAAGGCAATCAGACCATTTCAGCTGGCTTGACACATTCTGTCTGTCAAATTAATAGCAATAGTTTGTAGGAGCATGAGTGAGCCATTCAGCTCTTCAGACATGCTCTGCCATTTTAGATCATGACCTCAGAGATATGTTTCTGTGCTAACCACATATCCAAAGATAAGGAACTGCTTGTGCTGCAGAGATGGTTTAAAACTCAGAGCTTGAACATGCCATGCCAAAAAGATATCATTAATGAATGATTGATCACTTCTAATAATAACTTATGTTTGGTGTTAGGTTGAATGGCCTCTTTCTGTGCTGGAGAATTTTATACACTTCCATGAAATCAAGTAGAGTTCAAAGTGACAGCTCCAGTGCCAGTGCCAACCCAGCTGTGTAAAACAGACCACATTACAGCTGAGGAAGGAAGAGGACCCTATTTGATGAATGAACAGTTGTTGTAAGCATGATAATTACTTATTTCTAAGTATATGACATGAAAATAACAAGTGCTGTGTCATCAATCCTATCATGAAATGATCATCCTTTGTCCAAATCGCACTGAATCCATTTTGCCCCTCCCCATTAGTGCAAACTAACCTCTTCCTGCCAGCCACATCTTCTCCAGCAATTCCCTCCCAACAAGAATCAAGCCTGTCAATTAGGCTGGCTGTCACACAGGGAACCCCTTTTACAAAAATCTTACAAAGCACTGGGTTAAAACTCTATGAATATAGTTGAACACCAGACGTGAATTACTCACCTGGGTTTGGAGTTTCCAATCCACCAAGTATTAGGGCCAACATTTCTGTGCAACAAAAGCCTAATTAAAAACATTAGGAGTAAGTTAAGGACTCTGGGGTCTATTCTCGATGGAGTTTAAAAATATTATGGCTGGTCTCATTGGAAACTTCAGAATACAGAGATGCCTGGATAGAATGAGTACAGAGATGACATTTTCCACTCATAGCAGAGACTAAAACCCGAGGACGCAGCCTCAGAAGAAAGGCAAGACCCTTTATGAATGAAGAGTTTCTTTAGTTAGAGGGTGGCAAATCCATGGAATTCACTTCCACATAATTGACTGTCTTTAGGACACATATAGTTAGGTATTGATTAGTGAGGGGATAAAATGTTAATGTTGCAGGGAAAAGGTTGGAGAATGGGGTTGAAAACAAATCAGCCATGATCGAATGGCAGAGCAGACTTGATGGGCTGAATGACCTAGTTCTACTTATTGAAATTAGTCATCACTTGCCTTTGAACCTCAAATGCAACACAGTCACTTTCTAATGTGACTTTGAGAAAGATCTTCATGTCTTCCTAGTGCTTCTTGACTGACTACCGCTGAGTCAGAGATTAGTTCTTCCTCCCTCTCTAAAGCCAAGCTGGTGTTCCATAGCTATTATACACTGTATAGCAGGTGACCACAGGAGTAACATGACTGCCCAAAGGGACAAGCACACTTTGCTCTCCCTTATGCCTTCTTTGAATGTCCTCTTGGGGAAGGAGGATGGAAGGAAATTGTGAAGTAGGCTGGAAAAATAATGATAAGAACAACCGCTTGAATGTGAAAAATAATGATTTCAGATATTGGGGGACTAAGTTTGAGGCAGTAAAAGATATAGGGTACATTTGCACTTGTCATGTGAGGATAAAGCCAGCACTGCAAACTCTTGTAACTCTTCACAAAGCTCACCAAATTTTAATATCCACTGAAATTACACAACACCTACAACAAAATGGGCTCTTATGTTGAAATCCACCCCAATATTTCCAATTAAGATTCGAAGTCCCTATTTTTAAAAAAAAATCTGAGCCAAATTCTGTAGGTTTGTCGCATTTCCTAGTGGTGCGTACAGGTTATGGCAGTAATTAGATTAGATTAGATTCCCTACAGTGTGGGAACTGGCCCTTCGGCCCAAAAAGTCCATACCACCCCTTGAAGTATCCCACCCAGACTCATCCCCCTATAACTCACACACCCCTGAACACTACAGGCAATTGAGCATGGCTGATCCACCTAACCTGCACATCTTTGGACTGTGGGAGGAAACCAGAGCACCCGAAGGAAACCCACACAGACACGGGGAGAATGTAATAAATTATTTTGATAAATTTGGCATGATTAACAAGATAAGTGCAATTCATACATACCTGTCCTGTGATTACATGCCCTCGGGACAGGTTGTTATAGTTTATCCTCTACTTTGAGGCATTGACTGATCAATGACAGACAGACGTATCAATGCACAGTGTGTTTTCTGATTGGTACCTGCATTTCCAGTGCATGTCTTAATGGAATCACCCCTAGCATCAATAGTGCATGAAATAAAGCAATGGTGCAGGATAATAAAATGTGAAGCTGGATGAACACAGCAGGCCAAGCAGCATCTCAGGAGCACAAAAGCTGATGTTTCGGGCCTAGACACTTAATCAGAGAGGGGGATGGGGAGAGGATTCTGAAATAAATAGGGAGAGAGGGGAGGTGGACTGAAGATGGATACGGGAGAAGATAGGTGGCGAGGAGACCGTGGCTCCCTTGTCCGCTCCACACTCGCGCCCCAACTCCACCACACCTGGCACTTTCCCCTGCAACTGCAGGAAGTGCTACACCTGCCCCTACACCTCCTCCCTCACCCCCATCGCAGGCCGCAAGATGACTTCCCACATCAAACAGATGTTCACCTGCACGTCTGCCAATGTGGTATACTGCAACTGCTGTAGCCGGTGTGGCTTCTTCTACATTGGGGAAACCAAGCGGAGGCTTGGGGACCGCTTTGCAGAACACCTACGCTCGGTTCGCAGTAAACAACTGCACCTCCCAGTCACGAACCATTTCAACTCCCCCTCCCATTCCTTAGATGACATGTCCATCATGGGCCTCCTGCAGTGCCACAATGATGCCACCCGAAGGTTGCGGGAACAGCAACTCATATTCCGCTTGGGAACCCTGCAGCCCAATGGCATCAATGTGGATTTCACCAGCTTCAAACTCTCCCTCCCCCAAGTGCATCCCAAAATCAGCCCAGCTTGTCCCTGCCTGCCTAACCTGTTCTTCCTCTCACCTATCCCCTCCTCCCACCTCATGCCGCACCTCCCTTTCCTACCTAATAACCTCATCCCGCCCCCTTGACCTGTCCGTCCTCCCCGGACGGATCTATCCCCTCCTTACCTCCCCACCCATACTCTCCTCTCCACCTATCTTGTCCTCTATCCATCTTCAGTCTGCCTCTCCCTCTCTCCCTACTATATTGCAGAATCCTCTCCCCATCCCCCTCTTCTGATGAAGGATCTAGGCCTGAAACATCAGCTTTTGTGCTCCTGAGATGCTGCTTGGCCTGCTGTATTCATCCAGCTTCACACTTTGTTATCTTGGATTCTCCAGCACCTGCAATTCCCGTTCTCTTTGAAAGCAATGGTGCAGACTTCGTTCAAATTTTAGAAAAGAAAGATTATCCAGGGGGGATCAGACAGCCAAGGCTGACAAAGGAAGTCAGGAAATGTATCAAAGAGAAAGAGACAGCCCACAAAGTGGCCAAGGGCACTGGGAAATCAGAAGATTGGGAAGGCTACAAAAACAAACAGAGGATAACAAAGAGAGCAATAAGGAAGGAGAGGATCAAATATAAAGGTAGGCTAGCTAGTAATATTAGAAATGATAGTAAAGGTTACTTTCAATACATAAGAAACAATCGTGAGGCAAAAGTAGACATAGGGCCGCTCCAAATTGATGCTGGAAGGCTAGTGGTGGGAGATAAGGAAATAGCTGAAGAGCTTAATAAGTACTTTGCGTCAGTCTTCACAGTGGAAGACATGAGTAGTATGCCAACAATTAGGGAGAGTCAGGGGGCAGAGTTGAGTATGGTAGGCATTACAAAAGAGAAAGTGCTAGAAAAGCTAAAGGGTCTAAAAATTGATAAATCTCCTGGCCCCGATGGGGTACATCCTAGAGTTCTGAGGGAGGTGGCTGAGGAAATAGCAGAGGCTTTGGTTGTGATCTTTCAAAAGTCACTGGAGGCAGGGAAAGTCCCAGATGATTGGAAAATTGTAACCCCCTTGTTTAAGAAAGGATCAAGGCAAAAGATTGAAAATTTTAGGCCGATTAGCCTAACCTCAGTTGTTAGTAAAATTCTAGAATCCATTGTTAAGGATGAGATTTCTAAATTCTTGGAAGTGCAGGGTCAGGTTAGAACAAGTCAGCATGGATTTAGTACGGGGAGGTCATGCCTGACAAACTTGTTAGAATTCTTTGAAGAGGTAACAAGTATGTTAGATCAGGGAAACCCAGTGGATGTTATCTATCTAGACTTCCAAAAGGCCTTTGATAAGGTGCCTCACGGGAGGCTGCTGAGGAAGGTGAGGGCCCTTGGTGTTTGAGGTGAGCTACTGGCTTGGATTAAGGATTGGCTGTCTGACAGAAGGCAGAGAGGTGGGATAAAAGGCTTTTTTTCGGAATGGCAACCGGTGACAAGTGGTGTCCTGCAGGGTTCAGTGTTGGGGCCACAGCTGTTCAACTTATATATTAATGACCTGGATGAAGGGATTGGGGGCATTCTGGTGAAGTTTGCCGATGATACGAAGATGGGTGGACAGGCAGGTAGTACTGAGGAGGCTGCAGAAAGATTTCGACAGTTTAGGAGAGTGATCCAGGAAATGGCTGATGAAATTCAATGTGAGGTTTTGCACTTTGGCAAAAAGAATACAGGCATGGACTATTTTCTAAATAGTGAGAAAATTCGTAAAGCTGAAGTACAAAGGGATCTGGCAGTATTGGTCCAGGATTCTCTAAAAGTTAACTTGCAGGTAGAGTCCGTGTTTAAGAAAGCAAATGTAATGTTGTCATTTATAAAACCATAAGACCATGAGACATAGGAGTGGAAGTAAGGCCATTCGGCCCATCAAGTCCACTCCCCCATTTAAATCATGGCTGATGGGCATTTCAACTGCACTTCCCTCCACTCTCCCCGTAGCACTTGATTCCTTGTGAGATCAAGAATTTGTCGATCTCTGCCTTGAAGGCATCTAACGTTCCGGCCTCCACTGCACTCCGTGGCCATGAATTTCACAAGCCCATCACTGTCTGGCTGAAGAAATATTGTCTCATTTCCATTTTAAATTTACCCCCTCTAATTTTAAGGCTGTACCCACGGGTCCTAGTCTCCCTGCCTAACGGAAACAACTTCCCAGTGTCCACCCCTTCTAAGCCATACATTATCTTGTAAGTTTCTATTAGATCTCTCCTCAACCTTCTAAACTCTAATGAGGGTCCAAGAGGTTATCTCAAAAGGGTTGGAAAAGAAAAGCAGTGATGTGCTTCTGAGACTTTATAAAACTCTAGTTAGGCTCCATTTAGAATACTGTGTCCAATTTTGGACCCGACATCATATTAAGGACATACTGGCCCTGTAGCGTGTCCAGCGGAGATTTACACGGATGATCCCTGGAATTTTAGGTTTAACGAGCGATGAACGGCTCAGGATCCTGGGATTGTATTCATTGGAGTTTAGAAGGTTGAGGGGAGACCTAATAGAAACTTACAAGATAATGTATGGCTTAGAAAGGGTGGACACTGGGAGGCTGTTTCCATTAGGCGGGGAGACTAGGATCCATGGGCCCAGCCTTAGAATTAGAGGGGGTAAATTTAAAATGGAAATAGGAGACATTTCTTCAGACAGAGAGTGGTGGGCTTGTGGAATTCATTGCCACGGAGTGCAGTGGAGGCCGGGATGTTAGATGCCTTCAAGGCAGAAATTGATAAATTCTTGATCTCATAAGGAATCAAGGGCTATGGGGAGAGTGCAGGGAAGTGAAGTTGAAATGCCCATCAGCCATGATTTAAATGGTGGAGTGAGCTCAATGGGCCGAATGGCCTTACTTCCACTCTTATGTCTTCTGGTCACATGGTCTTATAACAAGGTATACAGCTGGATGAACACAGCAGGTCAAGCATCATCAGAGGAGCTGGAAGGCTGGCGTTTTGGGCCTGGACCCTTCTTCAGAAACGGGGAATGGGAAGGGTGTTCTGAAATAAATAGGGAGAGAGGGGGAGGAAGATAGAAGATGGATAGAGGAGAAGATAGGTGGAGAGCAGAGAGACTGGTCAAAGAGGCAGGGATGGAGCCGGTAAAGGTGAGTTAGGGAGGAGATAGGTCAGTCCAGGGAGGTTGGACAGGTGAAGGAAGTGGGATGAGGCTAGTAGGTATGAGATGGGGGTGGGGCTTGAGGTGGGAGGAGGGGATAGGTGGGAGCAAAGACAGGTTAGGGAGGTGGGGACGAGCTGGGCTAGTTTTGGAATGCGGTGGGGGAGGGGAGATTTTTTTCATCTTGTGAAGTCCGCATTGATACTATTGGGCTGCAGGGTTCCCAAGCGGAATATGAGTTGCTGTTCGTGCAATCTTCGGGTAGCACTGCAGGACACCCAGGATGGACATAACAAAGTGTGAAGCTGGATGAACACAGCAGGCCAAGCAGCATCTCAGGAGCACAAAAGCTGACATTTCGGGCCTAGACCCTTCATCAGAGGCCCTTCATCTGGTGAAGTGTCTAGGCCCAAAACTTCAGCTTTTGTGTTCCTGAGGTGCTGCTTGGCCTGCTGTGTTCATCCAGCTTCACACTTTGTTATCTTGGATTCTCCAGCATCTGCAGTTCCCATCATCACCCAGGATGGACATGTCACCTTTTCAGTTTAGGTCAGTGACTCTGCTCCTGCTTGCCATTAGCAAAATAAAAATTTTCATAGGACACTTCCACTTGCTATAATCCATAGCACTGCTGAAGTATGTCACTCATATTCCCGTTTTTGATGGGAGTTGTATTGTATATGCTAAGTGCTGAATATATAACCTATTCTGGGGGTCTTCTCATTATTCAAGCTTGAGTAAACTGGTAGAACATAATTTTTGTACCCTCTATTTATGAAACCTACTGTAACAATTGTCAGAAGTTCCTTCATTTATCTCAGGTTTGTACTAAATGATAAAAGCATGAACCCCAGGTAAAACCTACTCACCTACTTCATATAAGGGAACAATAATCGAGAAAGTAATAACCTTATGTCCTGCTCAGTACACAGAGATCTTGAAATCCCCTGCAAAAAATATTCCATCCTTATCAATTTGTGCTACTAGTGCTTGGTTTCTGACTAAGAGAGGTCAGAAAGTGAATCAAAGTTACAATGCTTGGGAATTATTTGCACACATATTAAAATATTAATACCTTTACTAATGAGTGAAGATATTTGAACCATTGGTGCAACTAGGGAATGCAGGCAAGTCTAAGAGGAGATTACAGCCACTTATGGCTTTTTTGGCAAGAGATTAAAATTACATTTCCGTTTCTTGTTACAGGCAATAAAAACAATTATAGTGGCATAAATTATTTAGAATGCCGGAAACAGAAAGTGCTTTTTCAGCAGGCACAGATGGTCCTGCTTTACAGGAAAAGGTAGCTGTAAGTTAAGCACTGCCCACAGGAACAGTTTCTGTACCCACGACAATTAACTGGCAGGCCTAAATGTTGCACATGACCAAAATGTGTAAGCCTTGTATTCCTTAAATAGCATTGTCTTGAATCTCTGTCTGCCAATCATTTATGAAGGTAAATATTTCCACAGACAAGTATTCACCTTCTATAGCAGTTTGTGGTGAAGCTTCAAATATACTCCATCCAAACTAACACCAAAGCGCAATATTGCAGATGGCAAATAAAATCAAACTAATTGGTCATTGACTCGAAGCATTAATTCTTTCTTCTTCCACCTGACCTACCGAGAATTTCCTGCATTCTCCATTTTCACTCCACATGATCTATTTTGATTACACCAAATTTTGCACTGTTCAGGAGCTCACTTAGGATATCAAGTCTTTCTCCACCAGTCAGACAAGAGATTGGAAAACCAGATATAGTTGTGTCCAGAAGTTGCACCTGTCTATATTCTTACAAGTACATACAAGATTGACTGAGTTCTAAATAAAAACAAAATATAAGTTTAAGTGTTAGAATGCCAAAGCATGTCATTTGTAGTTTAAAAACTATTAAATAGCATTTTCTGCATGTTTGGTTGCTGGCAACTTAGCAATACGGCATTGCAATATTTTAAGTCTCAACCCATTCCGAATCAACTTCTGTCTCTTTAGGTCAATAACCAAATTATAACCAAAGTTATCTATGTTCCACATCTTAAAATGGTGAACTAATTGCTTCTTATTCTGCAATATTTCAAGTAACATTCAGCATCCTCACAAGAAAAGGAGGGAAAAGAAATGGCCACTGTAAACTAATTTTTATCTTCATCAGCACTGCTGGTAAAGATTTGGGAGCAGGCAACCTGCCTATATTCTTCATTTTGGAACTGTGGGGCAACATAGCTCAAAAAATAGTCCAAATATTCCAAGATCTATTTTTCGAAGGGTTAAATCTTTGACAGGTTTATCTATTTAACTTAAATAAATTCATTGCCTAAAGCTTTCTATGAAGGATACCCCATATCGTAACGAGGTTGTGAGAGCCATGTCTTCCTCTGTATTCTTCAAGAATCTAACCTTCTCTTAAACTACCAGGTAGCATCACTAAGATGATATACCACACTAGTAGCCAAATAAGAAACAATATACTTTCATACAGGAAAAATTATTTGCAAAGTCACATTTACTGTATATCCCCAGATATTCTGAGAAGCAGCTGATAGAATGCTCCGAGACTAAGTCAGCAGTTGTAATAATTATGCTCTGACGATGAAGCCAAATTGTGTACATCAGAATTTTTATGAATTACCAGTGATACAAGGCAAGCTTTGATGGTGTTTCAAGGAATTTCGGCTGTTTGGAAACTCAGTATGGCAATTTCCTCCAAAAACCTTTCTGTCCGTCTTCCCTCTATTAAGATGCTTCTTGAAACCGACCTTTTCCCGGTCTCAATATCTCATATGATAGGTATTACATTGTTTGATAATGCTCTTGTGAAGCAACTTGTGATGTTCTACTAGATTACAGATGGTTTATAAATGCATACTGTTGTTATGTGTGATCTTGGTGGGAGAGTTCCTATGGCAGTACTGTTTTTCTATACGAATATATAGTTAGAACCAGGAGAAGGCCATTCAGCCCCTCAAGCCTGCTCTGCCATTCAGTAAGATCATAGCTGATCTGACTGTTAGCTCAAATCTGCATTCCCACATATAAGACCATAAGACATAGGAGTGGAAGTAAGGCCATTCAGCCCATCAAGTCCCTCCGCCATTTAAATCATGGCTGATGGGCATTTCAACACCACTTCTCAGCACTCTCCCCGTAACCCTTGATTCCTTATGAGATCAAGAATTTGTCGATCTCTGCCTTGAAGGCATCTAACATCCCGGCCTCCACTGCACTCCGTGGCAATGAATTCCACAAGCCCATCACTCTCTGGCTGAAGAAATGTCATCTCATTTCCGTTTTAAATTTACCCCCTCTAATTTTAAGGCTGTGCCCATGGGTCCTAGTCTCCCCACGTAATGGAAACAACTTCCCAGTGTCCACCCCTTCTAAGCCATACATTATCTTGTAAGTTTCTATTAGATCTCTCCTCAACCTCCTAAACTCTAATGAGTACAATCCCAGGATCCTTAGCCATTCATCATATGTTAAACCAACTCCAGGGATCTCCGCTGGACATGCTAGTATGTCCTTCTTGAGGTGTGGGGCCCATAATTGGAAACAGTATTAAAAATGGGGCTTAACTAGAGCTTTATAAAGTCTCAGAAGCACATTGCTGCTTTTATATTCCAACCCTCTTGAGATAAATGACAACATTACATTCGATTTCTTAATCACGGACTCTACCTGCAAGTTAACTCTTAGAGAATCCTGGACCAACACTCCCAAGTCCCTTTGTACATCTGCTTTACGAATTTTCTCACTATTTAGAAAATAGTCCATGCCTGTATTCTTTTCTCCAAAGTGCAAAACCTCACATTTAATCACATTGAATTTCATCAGCCATTTCCTGGACCACTCTCCAAAACTGTCTAAATCTTTCTGCAGCTTCCCCACCTCCTCAGTACGACCTGCCTCTCCACCTATCTTTGTATCATCGGCAAACTTCACCAGAATGCCCCCAGTCCCTTTATCCAGATCATTAATATATAAGTTGAACAGCTGTGGCCCCAACACTGAACCCTGCGGGACACCACTTGTCACTGGTTGCCATTCCAATAAAGAGCCTTTTATCCCAACTCTCCGCCTTCTGTCAGACAGCCAATCCTCAATCCAAGCCAGTAGCTCACCTCAAACGCCATGGGCCCTCACCCTCCTCAGCAGCCTCCCGTGAGGCACCTTATCAAAGGCCTTTTGGAAGTCTAGATAGATAACATCCACTGGGTTTCCCTGGTCTAACATACTTGTTGCCTCTGCAAAGAATTCTAACAGGTTTGTCAGGCACGACCGCCCCTTACTAAATCCATGCTGACTTGTTCTAACCTGACCCTGCACTTCCAAGAATTTAGAAATCTCATCCTTGACAATGGATTCTAGAATTTTACCAACAACTGAGGTTAGGCTAATCGGCCCATAATTTTCCATCTTTTGCCTTGATCCTTTCTTAAACAAGGGGGTTACAACAGTAATTTTCCAATCATCTGGGACTTTCCCTGACTCCAGTGACTTTTGAAAGATCACATCCAAAGCCTCTGCTATTTCCTCAGCCACCTCCCTCAGAACTCTAGGATGTAGCCCATCGGGGCCAGGAGATTTATCAATTTTTAGACCTTTTAGCTTTTCTAGCACTTTCCCTTTTGTAATGCCTACCATACCCAACTCTGTCCCCTGACTCTCCCTAATTGTTGGCATACTACTCATGTCTTCCACTGTGAAGACTGACGCAAAGTACTTATTAAGTTCTTCAGCTATTTCCTTTTCTCCCATCACTAGCCTTCCAGCATCAATTTGGAGCGGCCCTATGTCTACTTTTGCCTCTCATTTGTTTCTTATGTATGGAAGGAAGGTTTTACTATCATTTCTAATATTACTAGCTAGCCTACCTTCATATTTGATCCTTTCCTTCCTTATTGCTCTCTTTGTTATCCTCTGTTTGTTTTTGTAGCCTTCCCAAATTTCTGATTTCCCAGTGCCTTGGCCACTTTGTGGGCTGTCTCTTTCTCTTTGATACATTTCCTGACTTCCTTTGTCAGCCATGGCTGTCTAATCCCACCCCAGATAATCTTTCTTTTCTTTTTGGATGAACCTCTGTATTGTGTCCTCAATTACACCCAGAAACGCCTGCCATTGTTGCTCTACTGTCTTCCCTGCTAGGCTCTGCATCTGGTCGATTTTCGTCAATTCCTCTTTCATGCCCCTGTAATTACCTTTATTTAACTGTAACACCATTACATCCAATTTTGCCTTCTCTCTTTCAAACTGCAGACTGAACTCTACCATATTACGATCGCTGCCTCCTAAGTGTTCCCTTACTTTAAGGCCTTTTATAAAGTCTGGCTCATCACATAGCACTAAGTCCAGAATAGCCTGCTCCCTTGTGGGCTCCATCTCAAGCTGTTCCAAAAAGCCATCCTGCGAACATTCCATGCGTTCCCTTTCTTTGGATCCACCAGCAACATTATTCACCAAGTCTACCTGCATATTGAAGTCCCCCATGATCACTGCGACCTTGCCTTTCTGACATGCCCTGTCTATTTCTTGGTGCATCTTGCGCCCCTGGTCCTGATCACTGTTAGGAGGTCTGTACATAACTCCCATTCTGATTTTTTTGCCTTTGTCGTTCCTCAACTCCACCCACACAGACTCCACATCCTCTGACCCTATGTCATTCAGTGCCATAGATTTAATTTCATTCTTAACTAACAAGGCAACACTGCCCCCTCTGCCCACCTTCCTGCTTTTTCCATATGTTGTGAATCCTTGGACGTTTAACTGCCAGTCCTGAACTCTCTGCAACCATGTCTCTGTGATGTCTACCACATCATAATCAGTCAAGAGGATTTGTGCTGTTAATTCATCTACTTTGTTGCAAATACTACGAGCATTTAGATAAAGTGCATTAATGCTAACTTTCTTATCATTAGTTGAGAGATTGGAAATCCTAAAATGTCTGAAGCTATCCTTCCTTTTTGCTGTATTCCTAGTCTGATATCTCTGATAATCTTTTGCTCCCTTGCTCAACTATAAATATATCCACCTCTGCCTTAAAAATGTTGAAAGACTTAACTTTCACTACCAGATAAAATTACCGACTCTGGTCAGGTATATTCTTGGAGTTATCATGTAGCCTCCAGCCTTCTTCCATTTGCCAATATTTTTATTTTGTCAAAACAAAATTGTGAATTTATTTGTTTCTTATAAATTTTCCTGATGCAAGACAAAGTAATAATGTAAATTATGTATTAACACCACAAACGCTATTTTGGTTCAAGTTTCCTTGTTAATTGTCCTGATGAGTATAAAATGAAAAATTTCTACAAAACGCGACTTTTTTCTGGAATGCTCAAGTCCTAAACTGCTAATGACAATTTTCTGTTCAAGTTTTCACTTGGGGGTTATTAAAGCAGTAATCTGTTTAAACTAAATTGCCAGGATCCTCCTGGAAATTCCTGGAGGGTTGGGAACCCAAATTGAAAAAGCTGAAAGCTCTGCACATAATGAGGAACTGGAGGAAAGGGGCAATGTATAGGAAACTAGAATGAAAATAAAGTGCATGAGTCTCAGATATTTTAACCCTTTGCAGTTTTGTTACTTTAGTATTGCACCTCTAAAACTTCTTCCAATCCTATGTCACAATTCATTTCATTTTAAGATTGATAAAGACAAAATGTGAGAGAAACAGCTCCAAGATGAAAATGGATGCTGTAAAATGCAATGACAGAAACTGGCAGGAGAAACTGGCCTGTACTACAGGCCTCCCAACAGCGAGCATGAGATAGAGGTACAAATATGTAAACAGATAATGGAAAGGTGTAGGAGAAACAGGGTGGTGATGATGGGAGATTTTAATTTTCCCAACATTGACTGGGATTCACTCAGTGTTAGGGGTCAAGACGGAGCAGAATTTGTATGGTGTGTTCAGGAGGGTTTTTTAGAGCAGTATGTATATAGTCCAACTCGGGAAAGGGCCATACCGGACATGGTGCTGGGGAATGAACCCAGCCAGGTGGTTGATATTACAGTAGGGAACTACTTTGGAAATAGTGACAACAATTCTGTAAATTTTACAATACTCATGGACAAGGATAGGAGTGGTCCTAAAGGAAGAGTTCTAAACTGGGGTAGGCCGACTATACCATGACTCGGCAGGATCTGTGGAATGTAGATTGGGAGAAACTGTTTGAAGGTAAATCCACATTTGATATGTGGGAGAGAGGTTGATTAACGTGCAGGAGAGACAGGTTCCTGTGAAAATGAGGAATAGAAAAGGCAAGATTAGGGAACCATGGATGACAGGTGAAATTGTGAGACTAGCCAAGAGAAAGATGGCAGCATACATGAGGTCTAGGCAACTGAAGACAGACGAAACTTTGCAGGAATATCGGGAATGTAGAGCGAACCTGAAACGAGGGATTAAGAGGGCTAAGAGAGGACATGAGATATTGCTGGCAAACATGGTTAAGGAAAATCCCAAAGCCTTTTATTCATATATAAAGAGCAAGAGGGTAACTAGAGAAAGGATTCGCCCACTTAAGGACGAAGAAGGAAAGTTGTGCACTGAGTCATAGAAAATGGGTGACATTCTTAATGAGTACTTTGCGTCGGTATTCACCAAGGAGAGGGACATGACGGATGTTGAGGTTAGGGATAGATGTTTGCTTATTCTAGGTCAAATTGACATAAGGAAGGAGGAAGTGTTGGGTATCCTAAAAGACATTAAGGTGGACAAATCCCCAGGTCCAGATGGGATCTATCCCAGGTTGCTGAGGGAAGCAAGAGAGGAAATAGCCGGGGCCTTAACAGATATCTTTGCAGCGTCCTTAGACACGGGTGAGGTCCCAGAGGACTGGAGACTTGCTAATGTTGTCCCCTTGTTTAAGAAGGGCAGCAAGGACAATCCAGGTAATTATCGACCGGTAAGCCTGACGTCAGTGGTAGGGAAGCTACTGGAGAAGATACTGAGGGATAGGATCTATTCCCATTTGGAAGAAAATGGGCTTATCAGTGATAGGCAACATGGTTTTGTGCAGGGAAGGTCATGTCTTACCAGCTTAATAGAATTCTTCGAGGATGTGACAAAGTTGATTGATGAGGGAAAGGCTGTAGATGTCATATACATGGACTTCAGTAAGGCATTTGACAAGGTTCCCCATGGCAGGCTGATGGAGAAAGTGAAGTCACATGGGGTCCAGGGTGTGCTAGCTAGATGGATAAAAAACTGGCTAGGCAACAGGAGACAGAGGGTAGTAGTAGAAGGGAGTTTCTCAAATTGGAGACCTGTGACCAGTGGTGTTCCACAGGGATCTGTGCTGGGACCACTGTTGTTTGTGATATATGTAAATGATTTTGAGGAAGGTGTAGGTGGTCTGATCAGCAAGTTTGCAGATGACACTAAGATTGGTGGAGTAGCTGATAGTGAAGGGGACTGTCAGAGATTACAGCAGAATATAGATAGACTGGAGAGTTGGGCTGATAAATGGCAGATGGAGTTCAATCCAGGCAAATGCGAGGTGATGCATTTTGGAAGATCAAATTCAAGGGCGAACTATACAGTAAATGGAAAAGTCCTAGGGAAAATTGATGAGCAGAGAGATCTGGGTGTTCAGGTCCATTGTTCCCTGAAGGTGACAACGCAGGTCAGTAGGGTGGTCAAGAAGGCAGATGGCATGCTTTCCTTCACTGGACGGGGTATTGAGTACAAGAGTTGGCAGGTCATGTTGCAGTTGTATAGGACTTTGGTTCAGCCACATTTAGAGTACTGTGTGCAGTTCTGGTCGCCACATTACCAAAAGGATGTGGATGCTTTGGAGAGGGTGCAGAGGAGGTTCACCAGGATGTTGCCTGGTATGGAGGGTGCTAGCTATGAAGAGAGGTTGAGTAGATTAGGATTATTTTCATTAGAAAGGTGGAGATTGAGGGGGGACCTGATTGTGGTCTACAAAATCATGAGAGGTATAGACAGGGTGGATAGCAAGAAGCTTTTTCCCAGAGTGGGGGACTCAATTACTAGGGGTCATGAGTTCAAAGTGAGAGGAGGAAAGTTTATGGGAGATGTGCGTGGAAAGTTCTTTACACAGAGGGAGGTGGGTGCCTGGAACGCATTGCCAGCGAAGGTGGTAGATGCAGACACGGTAGCATCTTTTAAGATATATCTGGACACGTACATGGATGGGCAGGGAGCAAATGAACACAGACCGTTAGAAAATAGATGACAGGTTAGACAGAGGATCTTGATCGGCGCAGGCTTGGAGGGCCAAAGGGCCTGTTCCTGTGCTGTAAGTTTCTTTGTTCTTTGAGAAAGGAAACAGTTATGTTCTAAGGAATCACAAGGGTTAGCTCTCAGGTTAGTGGGATTAGGTTATAGTCACCAATTCCACAATCACAGTGTAAATGTGTGTTCACAGAACATGATTTGGAACCATAATCCTAATTTTGACTCTACAGCTCACACTCCGAGTCCAGTTTCCTGATAAGATAAATTCACTGATCCTCAGTTCCTACGTTCCTAAGGTCTATGTAATCTAGACTGAAGCATTTACATACACAAAAAATGAAGTATTTTTCTTTAAAAATCTACTTTGTGAATCCTTCGCTTTTGCATTGACAAACCTGCACATGGCATTCCCCAAACACTAGGTCAGATGTTGGTCAGCTCTAAGTCTATTTTGTCATTTCCAGCACAATATAAATTATACAGAATAACACATAAGAATGAGGGCATTTCAAGAGAAATCGTCTTTGGATGTGCATTTGAACATAACCCATAGGTCTTTTTCTTGGCTCTGGACAGCATTTTTATATTCAAGCAGTGCAGTCAGCATTGTGATTTAGAAAGTGGAAAACAAATAGGTTTCACATTGTAAGATGTGGGAGAGTTTTGTAGATCCATGCTGAGAGTATTCCAAATTCTGACGCTGATAAATTATATAGCTGGTTCAAAGCTTTGTGTACAAGTCACGGAAAGATATAATTTTCACTGTTGGTTCTATCAACAATCATGTCTAACAAAATGCTGTTCTTTTAGGTTTCGCAACCACGAAAATTCATTGGCCAATCAGATATGTGGAAGTGGCAAAGAACTTTTTTTTAACAAAACATGGTTTATTGCTGGAACACTTCTTTCGAGACCTTCTCCATTAAGTCATCCTTTATGCACTAGCTGTGCTTTGATAAATTTGCACACTTCACAGAGCCTGCTAAGAAACTGTACCCAAACAGACGTGACTAGAGCTTTAAGTAAAATAATGCATATGCGGTGGGTTCTATCACAATGTGTCCTTAGGATTGTTCACTGTGTGTAGGGCTAAACTCACTTTGGCATTAACAACCAAAATGTGACCTGTTTATTGAAACATAGATTAAATAGGACACAAAGACAAGGTTGAAAACATGTTCCTGATCTAGGCTACAAAATAATATGTACTTTAATAAGCTCTGAACTTTAAGAATAAAAAAAATTGGAAACACAAAATGCCAAGATGATTTAGCTTCTCAGTCCAAAGCAGATTTTGTCGGAGGTTGTGTGAAATTTTGAGTTTACAGACTACATGAACATCAACAAAAGCATGCATTTATTCAAAAACCTTAAATATCTCCAGCAGCATCCAGGTCTGCTAACAAACAAAATGTCATCATAAGGAGCTAATAGGACACATCGCCAAAGTTCAAAGGAGCAAGCTTTAACAAACATGCAAGGAGAGGGAGGAAGAGACGCTTAGGAAGGAAATTCCAGAGCTTATGACTCATTCACAGTCACCAATAGGTGAACAAGATCATGGGCTTAGTAGAAGTTCATTCCAATCATCAGGATCATACAGACTGTGTTCTGTGGAGGATTTTCAGGGATGCATCAAATCAGAACATTGACAAGTTGGTGAAGTGGGCAGATTGGTGGTAAATGAGGTTCAATGCAGAGAAGTGTGAGATCATGTGTTTTGGTTGGAAGATCACCAAAAGACAATATAAAATAGGGGCTACAAGTCTCAAAGGTTTGCAGGAGCAAAGGGACTCATGTGTATATGTGCACAAATCATTAAAGATGTCAGGATGGGTGCAGAGAGAAGCAAGTAAAGCTTATGGTATTCTTGGCTTTACTAATATAGTAAATTGCTTCTGTAGTTTCTCAAGTTGTTCCAGGAATGAGAAACTTGAGCTAAATTGATAGATTGAAGAAGTTGGGACTGTTGTCCATAGGGAGAAAGCCAAGATGTGATCTGACTGAAGGTTTCAAAATCATGAGCAGACAAGAAAAAGTAGATAAGGTGTAGCTTTTTCTGCTTGTAAAAGAAACAAAAACAAGAAATTAGATTTAATGTGATATGCAAATGATGCAAGTGTGATATGAGAAAAACAACATTTTCATGTAACAGGTTGTCAGGACACAGAATGCACTACCTGGAGCTGTGGCAGAGGCATGTTTAATTGTGGTATTCATGGGGATATTGGATGACTATTTGTGTAGTAACAGTACGCAGGGATATGGGGAAAAGGGCAGGAGATTGCCACTAGATAACAGAGTCTGAACAGATAATTGGGTTGGTGCTGCACGATGGGCCAAATTGCCTTCTTCTGTACATGAAGATTTTGTGAATTGGTGAACTCAGCTGCTGCTGGAGGATTATCAGCTCATTGAAAGGCACTCCTTGATCTGTCCGAAACTTGTTGGTCTGCCAGCACAAAGAGCTGTTGATGTACCAGTCTGCAACACTAGGTGTCGGTTTTATAGGTGAAAGGACAGAATAAAGTTTGGGGCACAATAGGGAAAAACAGCAGTTTAAGATTATCTGCCACAGTATGTGGATAGGCTGAAAACTGTGTAAACCCCTCAGACTTTATGTTTGAGATGAAATTAATATTTTCACTTTTTTAAAATTCATTCTTGGGATATGGACATCACTGGCTGGGTTAACATTCAATTGACCGTCCTTTGTTGTCATTGAGGAGGTGGTGATGAGTTAACTTCCTTGACCACCGCAGTCCCTTTGCTGAACACAGACTGACAATGCTATTAGGAAGGACTTCCATGATGTTGACTGACCAATATTGAAGGAATGACAACATATTTCCATGATGTCCCTGACATACAGCAATTGAACATTCCTTCAAGGTGCAAAAACTCAAAAGATGTCAATCTTTCATGGCTGACAAAGAAAGTTCAGAGCTGTTTAAGATTAAAATGAGTGGCCTATAAAGTTGCCAGAAATAGCAGTGGATTTGGAGGGTTTTTGAATAGAACAAAAGGAGGAACAAGAAACTCATGAGGAAATGACAAATGGGATGTTTACATGAAACAGGGTGTGAGGATGTAAAATGAAGGTAACTGTGGGAGTTTGAGATAACAAGGTGTAGAGCTGGATGAACACAGCAGGCCAAGCAGCATCTTAGGCGCGGGAAAGCTCTAGGAACTGCAGATGCTGGAGAATCCGAGATAACAAGGTGTGGAGCTGGATGAACACAGCAGGCCAAGCTAGGAACTGCAGACTGTGGGAGGGGAGTTAGTGGATTTGTAGTGGATATTGGTGGCCAACCTATCTCTACAAATGGATGTTGAGGAAGGTAAGGGTGGAGTCAGGAATGGACCAAATGAAGGTGAGAGCAGGGTAGAAATTAGAAGCAAAATTGAAAAACTTTTCCAATTCTGAATGAGAGGGGGAAGCAGCACCGATAATGAAAGACTCTATTCTCTTCCTCCAGTTCCTCTGTTTCTGATTATGCCAACTTTGACAAGGCAGCGTCCAAAGTGTCCACCTTCTTCCTCAACTGAGGATTCCCCAGCACCATAGTCCTTAGTTGAGTCAAACCCATCTCCTATACGTCAGCGTCACTCCCTCTGTCCCCTCCTGCAACAATGACAAGATCCCTTTTGTCCTCATCTACCATCCCACCAATATCCACATCCATTGGAACATTAGATGCCATTTCTACCATCTCCAGTGGGATACCATCACCAGACACATATCCCCCTCTACTTCCCTATCAGCCTTCCACAAGGACCGTTCCCTCCTGGTCCACTCTTCCTTCACGACCAACACACACACAGTTCCACGGCACCTTCCGATACCATAGCAGAAGGTGTAACAGCTACCCATTTACCTCCTCCCTCCTCAGTATCCAAGGGGCCCAAACACATCTTTCAGGTGAAGCAGCACATTACCCACATTTCCCACAATCCAGTCTACTGCATTCACTGCTCACAATGTGGTCTCTTCTACACTGGCTGATTGCTTTACAGAGCACCTACATTCTGCCAACAAAGAACATTTACTCCTTACCCACCTACCCTGTCTTCTGTATTAGAACTAATCTTCTCCTGGCTACCATCAGTTCTGAAGAAGGGTCACTGGAACATTAACTCTGATTTCTCTCCACAAATGCTGCCAGACCTGCTGAGTTTTTTCAGCAATTTCTGGTTCTGGATTTGGGGAACAAATTTAATATTTCCAAATTTACAGATGATATAATAGTGAGGGAATGTGTGTTGTTAGGAAGATGTAAAGTGGCTTCAGGATGATTTGAACAGACTTATCGAATGGACAAGAACATGGAAAAACACATGTAGATAAATAGGAGGTCCTTCACTTTGGTCAGAGAAACAGACGTGCTGAGTATTTCTTAAATAGATAAGTACAGCACAATACAGGCCCATCGGCCCACGACGTTGTGCCAGTAAGAGCCAATAGAATAGAATTTGGGGCAGCATCATGGCTCAGTGATTAGCACTGCTGCCTCACAGCACCAGGGACCTGGGTTTGATTCCAGCCTCAGGAAACTTTGTGGAGTTTGCAATTCGCCCCACATCTGTGTGGGTTTCCACTGCGTGCTCCAGTTTCCTCCCACAGTCCAAAGATGTGCAGGTTAGGGTGGATTGGCCATGCTAAATTTCCTGTAGTGTTCAGGGAGGTGTAGTTTAGGTGGGTTATAGGGGGATGGGTCTGGGTGGGATGCTCTGAGGTTCTGTGTGGGCTTGTTGGGCTGAAGGGCCCGTTTCCACACTATAGGGATTCTATTTTGCTTCAAATATATAAGAGCTTGCTTTAACTGCACCTTTGGGACACCAATCAGTGTCAAGGGCTGTCACTATGACCTCACCCCTAGAATTCAGCTCTTTTGTCCATGTTTGAACCAAGGCTGTAATGAGACCAGGAGCTGAATGGCCCTGGCAGAACCCAAACCGGGCGTCACTAAGCAGGTGCTGCTTGTTAGCACTGTTACTGACACTTTCCGTCACTTTACTGATGCTCAATAGTAGACTGATGGGGTGGTAATTGGCCAGGTTGGATTAGTGATAATGGGAACTGCAGATGCTGAAGAATCCAAGATAACAAAGTGTGAAGCTGGATGAACACAGCAGGCCAAGCAGCATCTCAACAGCACAAAAGCTGACATTTCGGGCCTAGACCCTTCATCAGAGAGGGTCTAGGCCCGAAACATCAGCTTTTGTGCTCTTCAGGTTGGATTAGTGTTGCTTTTTGTGTACATACATGAGAAATTTTCCACATTGTTGGGTAAATGCCAGTGTTGTAATTGTACTGGAAGACCTTGTCTTCCTGGAGCAGAGTTCTTCATTACTATTACCAGAATGCAGTTAAGGCCCATAGCCTTTGCAGTATCCAGTGTCTCCAAATGTTTCTTGAACATCATGTGGAGTGAATTAAAATGGCTGCAGACCACTGAAGGCAGCTGAAATGGATCATCTACTTAGCATTTCTGATTGAACATCGCTCCAAACACTTCAGCCTAATCTTTTGCGCTGATGTGCTGGGCTCTTCCACCATTGAGGATGGGGATATTTGTGGGGCCACCCCCTCCAGTGAGTTTAATTGCCCACCACCATTCATGATTAAATGCAACAGAACTTTGATCTGATCTATTAGTTCTGGAATTGCTGAGCTCTGCTCATTATCTGCTGCTTGGCTTTTTGGCAACGAATCCTGTACTGTAGACTCAACAAGATAACAAAGTGTGGAACTGGATGAACACAGCAGGCCAAGCAGCATCTCAGGAGCACAAAAGCTTAAGGGTCTAGGCCCAAAACATCAGCTTTTGTGCTCCTGAGATGCTGTTTGGCCTGCTGTGTTCATCCAGCTCCACACTTTGTTAGCTTGGATTCTCCAGCATTTGCAGTTCTCATTATCTCTGTAGACTCACCAAGTTAACATCTCAAATTTATGCAAGCTATCCTACAATCTCCATTGAACCATGGTTGATCCCCTGCCCTAACTGTAATGGTTGCGTAAGGGATATACCAGGCCATTAGATCGCAGATTGTGATGGAGTACAATCCTGCTGCTGCTGATGGTTCATAGTGCCTCATGGATGCAAGTCCTGGAGTTGCTAGATCTGCTTCAAGTTCGACCCTTCAACACAACATAATAAAGGGTACTTTCAATGTGAAGGCAAGGACAGGTGCTTATGTGGCAGGCAGATTCGTGAGGATGAGGTCAAGTATGATTCTCCCTCTTGTTGGTTCCATCACAAGCTGCTGCAGACCCAGTGCAGCAGATATATATTTACCTTGGACTTGATCAGCTCAGTCGTTTTGGTGCTGCACTGCCGCTCCTGCTAGTTGACACTGTAGTGCCCAACCCAGAGTACAGTCCACACCCTTGCCATACTCAGTGCTTCGTCCACATGCTGTTTAAAATGGAGGAACACTGATTCATAAGCCAAGACACATGGCACATGGTAATCATAGAACTCCTACAGCATGGAGGCAAGTCATTCAGCCCATTGAGTTCACATCACTCCTCCAAAGAACACCCCACCCAGACCCTTCCCCCTCCACCACCCAAATACTGCACCCCCCACAACTTTGTCCCTGTAACGCTACATTTCCCACGGCTAACTCACCTAGCCTGCACATCCCTGGACACTACGGGTAGTTTAGCCTGGCCAATCCACCTATCCTGCACAGCTTCAGAGGAAACTGGAGCACCCAGAGGAAACCCACACAGAAGCAGGGAGAATGCGTAAACTCCACACCGACAGTCGATCGATGGTGGAATCGAACCTGGGTCCCTGGCACTATTGGTTCTGTGTGGCAGCAGTGCTAACCACTGAGCCAGCACACTAACCTTAATCAGTAACAGGCTTCCGAGTTCACGTCTGACATGATACCATGAGACTTCATGGAACCTGGAATCCATATTGAGGACTCCAAGTGCAATTCCCACTTGTATACCTTTGATGTCAATGTCACAATTAAGAGAGATCCTGATTCTGCTTCCAACTTATGCATAGGTAGCTTCACTGAAATGTCTCAATACACAGCTCTTTCCTATTAGAGACCAATAAAACTTAAAACACCTTCCAAGAATATGATAACAAGAGCTAGCTTATAGTTCATTCAGCTTGTATCCACTTAATCTCAATTGCAGAATTAATGACATGAAATATACATTGCTTAAAATAAAATGATCAGTCAGCATTCATAAATAGATTTTGTTCACAGAACTGTGCTACCTCCTCTATTTGGATCTGTCCTATTGTTGGGACATTTGATGACAGTGTTATTTGGAGTACTGAGACTCATACCAAGTCTAATTCCAAGTGTATAACTGTATCACATTGCTTGCATGACTCATCTCTGAAAGAGCTCTCCTGCTTTTGATACCAGTCCCAAAATATTACTGAGGACGACTTTGCTTGGTCTACAGGCTATGAGTGCCATTGGTGATCCTTATGTCTTAGTCAATGGTGCCAGGTGGTTCATATGGTTTCATTCATTCCTTTTGAGTTTGTAACAATAGATAAAACTGAGCGACTTGGTAGGCCATTTCAAAGGGTATATGATCACATGTAGGCCAGATGAGGTACAGATGGCAGTATACTCCCTAAACAAGTTTTTACAACAACAATTTGACTTTTAACTCCAGATTTTTATTAATTCAACTTACACCATCTGCTGTGATTGGATTGGAGGCTGGATATCCAGAACATTGATAACAAAGTGTGGAGCTGGATGAATGCAGCAGGCCAAACAACATCTCAGGAGCACAAAAGCTGACGTTTCGGGCCTAGACCCTTCATCAGAGAGGATGATGAAGGGTCTAGGTCCGAAACGTCAGCTTTTGTGCTCGTGAGATGCTGCTTGGCCTGCTGTGCTCCTCCAGCTCCACACTTTGTTATCTTGGATTCTCCAGCATCTGCAGTTCCCATTATCCAGAACATTACCTGCGTGACAATACCACTCCTTCGCCTCCTCTAATTACCAACAAACTGATTGTAAATGCAATGAGACACATCAAAGTATCATACACTGTATGTTTTGCACTTAATGTAATATTAAATTACTATAATCTATTATGGACCAAACCAATTCTCCTCAAAATATATTAAGAAGATAGCCTAGAACCTAAGTCTTCTTATTTTCAAGGCAAGTACCATGCATTGCATTCCAGATGCAATTTGATTGGTCAAAATACCAGTCTTGAAGGAAAACACACTTTATTCATAAACTATAGTCAAAATACAACAAAAGGAAGAAAGAAATTGGAATAACAACACAAATGGAAAATTTAACAGAATAATAGGTTAGTTAACTACTAAACAGTATCTATTCTAATATAGCAACATCCCATAAACATGCCCTTGGCAAAGGCAAATTCAGTTAATAGATCGTCGGATATGCAATTCTCTGGTCCAGGAGGAAAAACATCAAGAGAAGACTGAGGGAGAGTTGTACTGCAGCTTCTAAACCCAGCTTCAAGACCCCACATAATGCTACTGAAAAATTAAAACTAAAACTAAAACTCCCAGTTCTGTGGGATCTTGAGTCCACCTATTCAGGCTGCTTCTATTGTTCTAACGCTTTTTTTTATAAACCCCCAAGGCCTCACAAGCTATTTATTGGCTCTGAGTGGACTCAGTTTCAGCTTCGCCTCACTAAAAAAGGACAAAATACACTTCTTAAAGCCATAGTATCGTTACAGGTCATGTTAAGTGCATTTATAAATTTCATGAATAAAATATATTTTCAAAAAAAATGGAGGAATGACTAGAATCATAGCTACTCAAAATAATAGAATTACAGCACTGCAGAGATCTCAGAGGACTGTAGAGTTGGAGGAGGTTGCAAGGAGTTTGACAATAAAAAACAAAATCATGAAGAAATTTAAACAAAACATCAGAATTTTAATATTAAAACTTTGCCAGACCAGCAGCCAATGTAGGTCAGGGATCACAAATGTGATGGGAAAAGTGTCATGTGCCTTCTGATGGGATTGTTTATTTGCTGAGTCATCTGTTATGCTTAACTCTGGACTTTACAAATTTTGAGAGTTTAAAATAAAGTGATCGACGTATAGTTCATGTCACTAATTATTCAACTGAAATTAAAGGAATACAAGCTGAATGGACAATGTTATCACATTCTTGGAAGGTGCTTTAAGTTTTGTTGTTCTCTAATAGGATGGAGACCAACTTCACATATGGAGACACTTAAGTGGAGCCATCTCTGTGTTGTTTGGAGCCAGAATCAGGAACTCACTTCACTGCGAAATTGACAACAGTAATTTTAAGAGCAGTTGAACATTGATTTGATGATAAAAAACAATTTAAATTTCATGAGTGACCAGGAAGACGTTGGGATCTTTAAATATTTGCAGACAAATTGATAGATCACTGAAACACACTAGCCCTTGGATTTCGTATGGTGTATTTAGAATTAATCATCAACTTTAGTATACAAAATCCAGAATGTCTCAATTGAATGAGTGAGGAAACAAAGTTACTGCAAGTGAACACAGACATAATTTTCCTCAAGTTCAACTGGATGTGTCAGGAAGTGACTGACACATTGAGCCTGTTCTAAGAGGCTTCTCCAATCAAGAGCCAAAGTGACAGGCTTTTCTGGTTCTGTACGTGACGAATCTCACAAAGGGAGTTATGCTGTAATGGGAGGGAGATACTAAGATGGTGATAGGTCCATCGATGCACCATTTTGCAGCATATTGACATAATAATGCTCATAAAGAATGAATCTAAGTTTATGCATTACCAGGTTAATCTCAGGAGCTCTGGAAATCAGCAGCATATTGGGAGCCACAATCATAATTAAGAAATGGAAAATCCATGGAACATTAATACAACATTCTGTCCGAAGCTGGTCTTGTGAAAGTTCACATATTCATGGAGAAATCCCATTTCTTTGGCATGCTAGAGAAGCACCACAGCAGATCAGATCCATCTGCAGCCCTCAACCCCATGCCACTCATCCTCCACAACCAACCTACCAATCCCCAACAAGCCATGAGAATGTCAGGAAATTGTAGATCAGTTACCCTTATGTCAGTAGTCATGACATTATTTGAGAAGATCCTTAGGGATAGGCTTTACTCACATTTGCAAAAATATAGACTTGTTAGTGATAAGCAGCATGGCTTTGTGTGGGGGAGGTCGTGTCTCTCAAGCTGGAGTGATTTATTTGAGAAAGTAACAAAGGTGATTCAGGGCAGTGGATGTTTGACAAGGCCGTTGACAACGTCCTCATGGCAGGCTGATACAAATGATGAAGTCACATAGGATCTGTGATGAGCTGATAAAATGGATCCAGAACCAGTTTAGTCATAGGAGACAGAAGAAGATAGAGTGTTGGAATTCTGTGACCAGTGGTGTTCCACAGGGATCAATGCTGGGAACCCTGTTGTTTGTAATATATATTTGATTTGGAGGAGAATGTAGATGGCCTGATAAGAAAGTTTTCAGGTTACACAAAGATTAGGGGAGCATTGGATGGTAAGGAGAATTTCCAGGTAATACAGTAGGATATAAATAGGCTGGAGACTTTGGTGGAGTTTAATCTGTACAGATGCATGGTGATACATTTTGGAAGATTTATCACAGAAAGGAAGTATACAGTAAATGGCAGAACCCTTAGCAGCATCAATACACAGAGGGATCTAGGTGTGCAGGCCCACAGTTCTCAAATTGACAACACAAGTAGATAAGGTGGCATATGGCATGCTAGCCTTTATTGATCGGGTTGTAGAGTATACAAAATTGGCAAGTCATGTTGCAGCTGTACAGAACCTTAGTTAGGCCACATTTTGAATACAGCATACAGTTCTGGTCACCACACTACCAGAAGGATGTGGGGGCTTTGGACAGGGTACGGAAAAGGTTTACCAGGATGTTGGAGGCTCCAGCTCCGAGGAGAGATTGGAAAAATTTGAATTGTTTTCACTTGAACATGAAAGGATGAGAGGTGACCTGTTAGAAAATTACACAATTATGAGAAGTGTGGATAGTCAGTGTCTTTTTCCCAGGGTGGAAAGGTCAATAACTGGGTGACATACGTTGAAGGTAAAAGGAGGTAAATTTAAGGGAGATTCCAAGATAATAAAATGTGAGGCTGGATGAACACAGCAGGCCAAGCAGCATCTCAGGAGCACAAAAGCTGACGTTTCGGGCCTAGACCCTTCATCAGAGAGGGGGATGGGGGGAGGGAACTGGAATAAATAGGGAGAGAGGGGGAGGCGGACCGAAGATGGAGAGTAAAGAAGATAGGTGGAGAGGGTGTAGGTGGGGAGGTAGGGAGGGGATAGGTCAGTCCAGGGAAGACGGACAGGTCAAGGAGGTGGGATGAGGTTAGTAGGTAGCTGGGGGTGCGGCTTGGGGTGGGAGGAAGGGATACCTACTAACCTCATCCCACCTCCTTGACCTGTCCGTCTTCCCTGGACTGACCTATCCCCTCCCTACCTCCCCACCTACACCCTCTCCACCTATCTTCTTTACTCTCCATCTTCGGTCCGCCTCCCCCTCTCTCCCTATTTATTCCAGTTCCCTCCCCCCATCCCCCTCTCTGATGAAGGGTCTAGGCCCGAAACGTCAGCTTTTGTGCTCCTGAGATGCTGCTTGGCCTGCTGTGTTCATCCAGCCTCACATTTTATTATCTTGGAATCTCCAGCATCTGCAGTTCCCATTATCTCTGATACAAATTTAAGGGAGATATGAGAGGCAAGTTTCTGTTTTACACAGAGGTGAGTTAGCTAAACAGCATTTGAAAGTAGCACAGCATATGATGAAACAGGAAGCAGACAAGAAATCAAAAATTCATATATTTGCTGGAGGAGATGAAATGTTAGAAAGCCAGAGAGAAGGAAAACTTGGAGTGTGTCTTGTGAATGTGCTCAAACGGTATTCTGATAACGAAGGAAAGCAAAAGGAGAATGTGATACCAGTGACAACCCAGAGTGAAGAACCAAAACCAGATAAATTTGAATTTGATATACCTCAAATTAAATTGGATCATGTGGAAGTTCTCAAAAATTGGGATAAGTTACTGAGTTACCTTCCAGAGGAAAACTGAAATTACCTGAAACTGAAATTACCTGAAACAGGTATTACAACACATGGAGATATATGTGGGAAGAAGCTGGAATGATTATGCATGATGCAGATACAAGAAATGCTGTCCCAATTAACAAATTTGCTTATTGTCCTAACACTCTAGAATTGGCACAGGTTCAGAAATAGACTGAATGCGCACTCAAAGACAAAATAATCGAAGTGAGTTGATGCAAATGGAGCTCACCTGTTGTGATGGTGCCAAAACAAGATAGTACCCAACATTAACTATTGCAAAGTCAATGCTATTATGAAATCTGATTCATATCATATTTCACAGCTGCAAGAGTGCATTGAAAAACTGGGACAGGCAACTTATATTTCAAAGCTGTACTTATTTAAAGGATACTGGTAGTTACCCTTATCCAAGAGAGTGAAGGAAATTTCAGCTTTTATGGAACCAAGTGGACTTTACCAGTTTAAAGTTATGCCATTTGATGTGAAAAATGCACCAGCTACATCCCAAAGACTAACCAATAAAGTCATTTCAGGATTACCCAATTGTGTGGTGTACATGGAAAATCTGGTGATTTTTAGGAACATTTGGAGCATCTGTTGGAATAGTTTGATTGATTTCACAAGGCAGGCTTGGTGACAAACCTGGCTAAAAGTGGGTTTACATAAGCCCAAGTCATGTTCCCAGGCCATATCACTGGACACAGACAGGCAGACTCATGGGATGTGAAAACAAAGATTACAGGGGAGTTTCCATACAATCAGCAAAGACAGCAGCACTACAGTTCCTGGGACTAAGTGTATTATATTGCAAAATTGTAACAAATATTAGCACGTGGTTGCTCCACTGTTTGATTTGTTGAAGGTGTGCAGAAAGTTTCAGTGAATGGAGGAATATGAGAAGGCATTTGACAGATTGAGAGCTGTGTTAACAGTTGCCCCAATGTTAACCACATCTAGTTAAGCAAAGCCATTCAAGATGACTTTCAATGCAAGTGATACGGGTGTTGGTGCTGTACTCTTACAAGAAGGCAATGAGAAAACGGCAAGACCTACTGGGCAATTTTCCGCAAAGTTACATCAACATTTCATCAACAGAAATATTCCACAATTGAGAAGACCTGAGTTCAGTGCTGGCGTTGCAACATTTCAACATTTATGTTGCCAGTAATGTGTCTGAGGCAGTTGTGTATACTGATCGTAACTCCTTAACATTTCTGGAAAAACTTGAAGATAAAAATACCTGACTGTTTTGATGGAGTTTATTGTTACAGCAAATTAATTTGAAAATTATAAACATGGCAGGCCAAGAGAATAAAATTGCTAAAGTGTTGTCATGACTTTGATGTAGGAATAAAAAGATGCACAGTGGCAGAAGAAATGGATTGAAATGGACAATAGTATTGGATATTTGCATGCTTAGAGACATTGTAGCGTCTATGTATTGCAGTGTTCTCGTAGCATAAGCCTAAAGGGTGCTACAAATGGAGCCATCTTTACGTTTTTCTGGTTCTTTGTTTTATTTTTGTTTTCTTTATTCATTCATTCACAGGACGAGGGTGTCGCTGACCAGGCAGCATTTATTGTCCATCCCTAATTGCCCAGAGGGCAGTTAAGAGTCAACCACATTACTGTGGGTCTGGAGTCACATGTAGGCCAGACCAGGCAATAATGGCAGTTTCCTTTCCTAAGGGACATTAGTGAACCAGATGCATTTTTCCAACAATTGACTATGGATTCATGGTCATCATTAGATTCTTAATTCCAGATACTTATTGAATTCAAATATCACCATCTGCCATGGTGGGATTCAAACCCAGGTCCCCAGAACATTAACTGGGCCTCTGCATTAACAGTCCAGCGATAATACCACTAGGCCATCGTCTACCTCCAGGTGCTCCAATTTCCTCCCACAGTCCAAAGATGTACAAGCGAGGTGGATTGGCCATGCTAAATTGCCTGTAGTGCGCAGGGATGTGTAGGCTAGATAGAATATAGGGGGATGGGTCTAGGTGGGATGCTGTGTGAGTTGGTATGGACGTGTTGGGCCAAAGGGCCTGTTTCCACACTGTAGGGATGGATTCTTCAAGGGAAGTCAAAGTAGAGATTTGGAGCAGTCTGATCCAAGCCAATGAGGTAAACAGCTTGTGAAGCCTTGAGGTGTTTGTTTTTAAAAGTTAGAGCATTAGAAAAAGCATGAATGGATGGAGTCAGGCTCTCATAGAACCAGGGTTTTAGTTTAGCTTTCAGTAGTTGTTGGTGTTTTGAAGTTGAGTATGAGAGCTGCTTTATCTCGCTCTGCCAGAATTTTCTCTTGACGCGCTTTCCTCCTGAACTGGAGGATTGCATGTGAGACCATCTATTTTATTTAATTTGTCTTTGCTAAAGATGTGTTTATGGGACGTTACGGTATTGCTATTAGTAGTTTAAAAAATCTATTTCTCTATTAAGTTTTCCAATTGAGTTAAAGTTAGACTAATTCTTCTTTCATTTGTTTGTATTTTTGCTGTGAAATAAGAATTAAGTGTACTTTGCTTAAAGCCGAGTAGTTTAACCAGTCAAGTTATTACAGGAACACAGCACCTTAAGATAAAAGTTAATGTCTAGGCTATCTCTTTGATACAATTGGAGGGGATTGGTCTGATCCATAATAGTCTGTCTATTTTGGGTTGAGGTGTGGTTTGAGTACAGCCAGATGAGTCTTGGCTATGATGATTCCACCCTCCACTACTTCCTTCTCAGCACAGACCCTGCAATGTACACTTATTTTCTAGATTATTTTGTTTCTTGGGTAGGTACTTGTGCAGGATGTCCAGGAAGGAAGCAGCATTTGTGAAATCAAGTCAAACATGATTCATTTGTAACTTCAGGAGAGATTAATTTAAAGAGTCATTCTGAAAATACAGTAAGATAGGTCTTGTAATATGTTTGCATATTAATCGCATCTCCAAAAAGATATTTGGCAGAACAGGTTTACACAAAATGAAATTAAGAATAAATTACAGTTTCAATTTATTCATGTCAGACAACAAGCAGTCTTTCTTTGCCTCAGTGAAATTCTGATTAATGGGTACTAAGATTTAAAGGTACTGTAAAAACTCTTACACCTTCTGCAATAAAATGTTGCACTCGATATGACACAAAATCATTCCAGTAAGACACATTTTAGTCTCAAAATGAAACATTTTAGATAACCTGAATGTAGAAAATACTGATATTGCTAAATATAAAAGCAGCTATAACCTGCCTATTCATAGAAATTAAATGTTTATTCGTCAAGTTGAAAAATCTAATCTGTAGTTTCGCAAACATTACTGCCTTGAAGTTGGACTATGATATCATTAATTATAAAATTCATTCAAAAATTCTCTGTACAATATTTTAAATGGGCTAGAACCCAAATATAATGCACAGAGATATTGATTAATAATATTAAAACTGTCATGTTTTATGACTAATCCACATGTAATCTGTTCATGAACCACTTTTGATAAATTGCTGTTAGACGTCTTGTTGGTTTTAGATAAACAGCTCAGATTTTTGACTCACTTTTCAGATTTATGTCTGACATATTAATGGCATCAGAAATTAAAATGAATGGGCCTGTCGGAAATGGGTCTTGGTGACCATTTCAGCAACTAGAATCCTGACAGGCTGGAAAATTGAGCAAGCAGTGAGTTGAAGGTATCAGGCACACATACTTAGAATCAGATTTCTGTGAACATTGCAGAATATTTGGCCCAGTAGTTTCTTAAATAGACATAATTCCATGCAGACAATTACCTTCTGTGCCTGGAATCTAGGCATTGTATGCCCAGCATGGACAGCTCCATGCCAAGAGGATGAATTCATAATACCTGTATTATCATCTCCACTTTGTGCCTCCTGCAGAGCTTAGACAGAAAACCTGATCTTTGAGAATTGCTGGCATGAACCCATCTTTCATTATCCCTGAGTGCAGTGTATTGGAGGATTAATACAGAATGAACCATCCACAGTTATGTTCCTTGCAGTTAAACAATAAAGAAAAAACTTAGACTTGATCCATTTGCTATGATACTTACTGCTTCTGATTTTGGAGGTACAGGGGGTGGGCTCAGCATTCTCGACTCTCCCATTTTTAACATAGTGAGATGAGTTGTCAGAACAGGATCCTCATTGGGGGACATGGAAGAATGAGAGTAGAAAGTGACGGAGCTCTGCTGTGTCTTGATCTCACTTTCTGTCACCACACCACAGGAATCCTTTGAATTATCGAGTGTTTGATTGGTCCATAGTTCCTCATAGGGAATTTCAGGCTGTTCTTGAGTCCTTAAGTAATTTTCTGTCCAGTCAGGTGTCATATATTCTCTGTCCATGTCAGCCACCTCTGGAGGAGTTAGTAATTCATGTGGCATGATCTGCTGCTCCCCAATTGAATCCCTACAATTCTGGAAGGTAACCTCCCCACTGTTTTGCAACACAGCACCACTAAAAGCACACAGGGAGAGCCTTTGAAATGATTCAGTCAGCTCATTCTGAGCATAATTCAGTGAATTAGTTGTATATCCTTGCAAGCAAACTCTGATTCTTCTTGGAGTAGTGCAGTCATCAGTAAAGTCTGTTTTAACTTCTCGGACTGCCCTTGAGTACTCATCAGCATTGAAACGCTCCTGGCTAAACAAAGTTATTTCTTGCACTAGCCTCTCATAAAGAAGATTGCCTCTGATTAACCCTTCAGGAAGTACAAACCTGGGCATGTCTGACAGCAGCAGAAAGTGCAAAGGGATAATGTCATCCTTACGAATGATACAGCACAAGACTACAGTCTTTGATATAATACTGACAAGTTTATAGCGATGTCCCTCACGGATACAATGGAGGTCATAAGAGTTGCGGGGTGGACGAGAAGGAACGGTGACATTGACTGGCAGTCGAACCTTTTCAATAATACTGCGGATGGTGTGCTCTCCTTCCTGCATCTGCATCTCAAGGGGACTACGAGTGCTGAACTTTCCCCGGCACTGGAAGGGAAGGCTAAGGCTCTCATTGGTCCTGTGGTTCATGCAGATGAGGCATGGCATTTTGCCTTTGACCTGTTTGCTTAGAGTGCTCGTTTTGCCCAATTTTCGCAATAGGGTGTTGAAGCGGGATTTTTCTTTTACTGTCTTGGCACAGAGAATCTCAGCCTGGCCCATCAGTGTCAGCTCATCACCAGCCTGCAATGTGAAGTTGTAGACCTCACTATCTTCACTGAATTCACCAGAGACCACCTGAAAAAACAACAAAATTTAAAATTGTTCAAGTAGGTCAAAATAACTATGAGTCCATTTAAATGTCCTTTTGCAATATATACCAGGATTCCATTTGCCTTTCTTATTACCTACTGTACCTGCATACCCCACCTTCTGTGATTCATGCACCAGGACACCCAGATCCCTCTGCACTGACATACTTTGAATCGGTTTCTCATTTAAATAATTATATTTTTCTGGCCAAAATGGACAACCTCACACTTATCCACATTAAACTCCACCTGCTAGTTTCTGGCCCATTCTCCTAGCCTATCAATATCTATCTGTATAATCTTTATCTCCTCATCAGTCTGCTTTCCCACCTATCTTTACATGAATTTTATTATACTCTATCCCTGCTTACAGATCATTTAGATAGATTGCAATTAGTTGAGGTCTGAGAACTGAACTCTGCAACATCCTACTAGTTATAGTTCAGCACCTAGAGAAGGACCCCTTTATTCCCAACCCTCTACTTTCTTTCAGTTAGGCAATCTTTTTTCTAAGTCAATGCTCTACCCTTAACTCCCTGGGATCTAACCTTTGGATTACTCTTATAAACAGCACCTGTCAAATGTTTTCTGGAAGTCTAGATATACCACATCCCCTGGATCCCCATTATCCACTTTGCTGGTTACATACTCAAATAACTCCAGCAAGTTTGTCAAGCATGACTTGCCCTTCATAAAACCACACTGGTGCTGGTGAATTGAGTTATGTTTTATTCCCCAAGGGCTCAGTTATGTCCTCTTTAAGTATTGACTCCAGCAACTTCCCCACTACAACATACCAAACTAATTGTTCCACAGACAATGATTAAAAATAGCTCAGAACTTAGCATCCAAGTTTCATTTATTCCAGCTTTGGAAATCCTGAGAGACAAGATTGTTTCAATCACAGAACACATTTACATTAAATCAAGCTTTAGATGTCCTGTTGCTCAGTCTTTAAAATGTAATACCTGTTACAATATTGATTGGTCTTCATTAGAAGAAACAGAATCTGCACACAATGTTGAGAAATGGTGCTAGTAATGTAATGAGGTTAGAGATCTGTCATGGCAAATTGAGGCTTAGAAACTGCTAGCAAGCAAACAGACAGGCATACAACAATAACCAATGCCATTTGTGTTGGGATATTTGCAACAGGTTGGAGTTTGCTCATTCTTTACATTTCAATGTAACCACTTATCTATTTCCTGTTCTTCACAAAGTACTCTCCTTTCTTGAGAGAGCCCTGTAGTTCACCCATAACTTCAGCTATAAGCTGCTCGTTAAAAGCCAATAGCTTTCCTTGTCGAAGATTCTTCTCCCAATACCATTTCTCCCAAGCAACAGAGGTGCAGAGAAATACAGTGACCCGATTTCTTCAGACCTGACAAATGTACATTCCACCACTCCTTTACCATTCATGGCATCAAATAGTGAGAAGATAAATCTGGCACCAGCGGAATCTGCGCCATCCTTGGCTTTGGCCACCTCTGTCCCAGCCTGGACGTCCAGCTGGTCCTGGGGAAATTCAACTTTAGAATTGCACTGAGAGATCAGAAGAATGATGGTCTTTCCAGCATGACCTCCAGCCACAGAGACAAACACACGTGCCGCGTTAAGGTTTTTCAGTTCACTAATGAAGGTGCTGGCCCTGACTACATTCCAGTCCAAATATTTTGTTTGTGTTGTAGACACCAATGTTCTTGAAAACTCCTGATATGATGAGTCTAGTAGATTTCACAGGATTTGAAATGATACAGATCATGATTTCTGAGCACAAGCCTCTGTTAAAACTGCAACTATTGTAAGCATTAGCATTTAACAGATCATCTCGAGTCATGCCACATTTCCAAGGTATTCCAGAAGGAATAACCACTAGTCCACATCCTTTCAGGGTATCAGGCAGCTGTTTGGGACCCAAATAACCTGTAACCTTTGCCCTGGTCCCACTGTGACTGAGATCAGCTGCAACACCAAGTGTGAGAGCAATATTATAAAGCTAAGTCACTCACAAGAGGACTGTTCTTCAGTAGCAAAGAACATGGCTGTCCAATGCCACGTGAGGCTGATAATACTGCTACCATGGCATTGTTAGGCAAAGAGACAGGGAAAGTCCAGCCAAATGCATCAGCAGCAGGTCTAGCAATACAAAAGAACAATTTGAGCAGCTGGGAACCCTCAACAACAATGACTTCAATGAATTCCGGCCAATGAACTCTCCACAGGGCACACCCTAATCTACTGGGCCCAGGCCATCTGCCAATCCATGAATAGTCTCCTTCTGTTCCTTATGGTCTGTATGCATCAGGCAACAGATCAGTTCAACACAGAACACTACTGCAATAGCATCAACTGAAGGCATAACATGGAAAAAGTTGACACAGCTATTGGATTTGAATTAAAATGATGTTTCTATATCTACCCATTTGATGCAAAAAGTTACATTACTCTGGATCTTGCATCCAGACAATAAAAAATGGACTTCAGACTCCACTTTAATTCATCTTGGAATGACCCACCTTTACTTCAAGCAGCAAAAGGAAGCCGAAACAAGGAAGGAAGGGTAAAAAGAGATAATGGGAACTGCAGATGCTGGAGAATTCCAAGATAATAAAATGTGTGGCTGGATGAACTGGCCTGCTGTGTTCATCCAGCCTCACATTTTATTATCTAGGAAGGGTAAAAAGTATTTGCAGTTAGTGAATACTAAAGCTAAGCTGATACCAGGCTCAGGCAGAAAGTAAGGAACAGACAATTTATTGCAAGTTGGAAGAATCTCCAAAAAGCTTGTCTTCTGTAGTACAGCACAGAAAGGGGCCTTTTGATCCATTCTGCCCGTGTCAGTTCTTTGAAAGAGTTATCCAATTAATCCCAAACCCCACACTGCCTCCCTCACCCCCATCCCAGGCCCCAAGATGACTTTCCATATTAAGCAGATGTTACAAATGCCATCGAGACATTAACCGCCTCAACCTCTCCACCCCTCTGACCCACTCGAACCTCTCCCCTGCAGAATGGGCAGCCCTCCGCTCCCTCCACTCTCTCCCCAACCTCACCATCCAACCCGCAGACAAGGGAGGCGCAGTGGTAGTATGGCGCACTGACCTCTACATCGCCGAGGCCAAACGCCAACTCTCTGACACCTCCTCCAACCACCCCCTTGATCATGACCCCACCCCCCAGCACCAAACCATCATCTCCAACACCATCCATGACCTCATCACCTCAGGGGACCTCCCACCCACAGCCTCCAACCTCATTGTTCCCCAACCCCGCACGGCCTGTTTCTATCTCCTTCCCAAAATCCACAAACCCGCCTGCCCTGGTTGATCTATTGTCTCCGCCTGCTCCTGCCCCACCGAACTCATCTCCACCTATCTGGACTCCATTTTCTCCCCTTTCGTCCAGGAACTCCGCACCAACGTCCGTGACACCACCCACGCCCTCCACCTCCTCCAGAACTTCCAATTCCCTAGCCCCCAACACCTCATTTTCACCATGGACGTCCAGTCCCTATATACCTGTATTCCTCACGCAGATGGCCTCAAGGCCCTCCGCTTCTTCCTGTCCCGCAGGCCTGACCAGTCCCCCTCCACTGACACCCTCATCCGCCTAGCCGAACTCGTCCTCGCTCTCAACAACTTCTCTTTCGCTTCCTCCCACTTCCTACCGACAAAGTGGGTGGCCATGGGTACCTGCATGGGCCCAAGCTATGCCTGCCTCTTTGTAGGTTACGTGGAACAGTCCCTCTTCCGCACCTACACAGGCCCCAAACCCCACCTCTTCCTCCGTTACATTGATGACTGTATAAGCGCCGCCTCTTGCTCCCCAGAGGAGCTCGAACAGTTCATCCACTTCACTAACAATTTCCACCCCAACCTCCAGGAGTAGCTGACAGTGAACAGGACTGTCAGAGATTACAGCAGAATATAGATAGACTGGAGAGCTGGGCAGTTAAATGGCAGATGGAGTTCAATCCAGGCAAATGCGAGGTGATGCATTTTGGAAGATCAAATTCAAGGGCGAACTATACAGTAAATGGAAAAGTCCTAGGGAAAATTGATGAGCAGAGAGATCTGGGTGTTCAGGTCCATTGTTCCCTGAAGGTGACAACGCAGGTCAATAGGGTGGTCAAGAAGGTATATGGCATGCTTTCCTTCTTTGGGCAGGGTATTGAGTACAAGAGTTGGCAGGTCATGTTGCAGTTGTATAGGACTTTGGTTTGGCCACATTTGGAGTACTGTGTGCAGTTCTGGTTGCCACATTACCAAAAGGATGTGGATGCTTTGGAGAGGGTGCTGAGGAGGTTCACCAGGATGTTGCCTGGTATGGAGGGTGCTAGCTATGAAGAGAGGTTGAGTAGATTAGGATTATTTTCATTAGACAGACGGAGATTGAGGGGGGACCTGATTGAGGTCTACAAAATCATGAGGGGTATAGACAGGGTGGATAGCAAGAAGCTTTCTCCCCCCAGAGTGGGGGACTCAATTACTAGGGGTCATGAGTTCAAAGTGAGAGGAGGAAAGTTTAAGGGAGATATGCGTGGAAAATTCTTTACACAGAGGTTGGTGGGCACCTGGAACGTGTTGACAGCGGAGGTGGTAGACGCAGACATGTTAGCGTCTTTTCAGATATATTTGGACAGGTACATGGATGGGCAGGGAGCCAATGGACACAGACCGTTAGAAATTAGATGACAGGTTTGACAGAGGATCTTGATCGGCTTAGGTTAGGAGGGCCGAAGGGCCTGTTCCTGTGCTGTAGGTTTCTTTGTTCTTTGTTGTTCTTTGTATCTCAGGTAAATGCTGATAATCTTTGAAGAAAGTACAATAACTAAAAAGTATGAAGAATAATGGACCCCGGGATTCGGGGGCAATCGGGAAACCATTTTCTGATTGTCACAGCTTTTGTTTGCAAATAAAAGTTTAACTTCCTGAAGAATTCTCCGCATCTCCTGGTAGTTTTTCCACTACAGTAACCAGCTAGATACTGATGTCCATTTGAAGCCCACCGACTCCCACAGCTACCTAGAATACACCTCCTCCCACTCACCCTCCTGCAAAAATTCCATCCCCTATTCCCAATTCCTCCGCCTCTGCCGCATCTGCTCCCAAGATGAGGCATTCCACTCCCGCACATCCCAGATGTCCACGTTCTTCAAGGACCGCAACTTTCCCCCTACAGTGGTTGAGAATGCCCTTGACCGCGTCTCCCGCATTTCCCACAACACGTCCCTCACACCCCGCCCCCACCACAACCACCCTAAGAGGATCCCCCTCGTTCTCACATACCACCCCACCAAACTCCGGATCCAACGCATCAACCTCCAACACTTCCGCCATCTACAATCCGATCCCACCACCCAAGACATTTTTCCAACCCCACCCTTGTCTGCCTTCCGGAGAGACCACTCTCTCCGTGACTCCCTTGTCCGCTCCACACTCCCCACCAACCCCACCACACCCGGCACCTTCCCCTGCAACCGCAGCAAGTGCTACACCTGCCCCCACACCTCCTCCCTCACCCCCATCCCAGGCCCCAAGATGACTTTCCACGTTAAGCAGATGTTTACCTGAACATCTGCCAATGTGGTATACTGTATCCATTGAACCCGGTGTGGCTTCCTCTACATTGGGGAAACCAAGCGGAGCCTTGGGGACCACTTTGCAGAACACTTCCACTCGGTTCACAATCAACAACTGCACCTCCCAGTCACGAACCATTTTGACTCCCCCTCCCAATTCCTTAGACGACATGTCCATCATGGGCCTCCTGCAGTGCCACAATGATGCCACCCGAAGGTTGCAGGAACAGCAACTCATATTCCCCTTGGGAACCCTGCAGCCCAATGGTATCAATGTGGACTTCACAAGCTTCAAAATCTCCCCTCCCCCCACTGCATCCCAAAACCAGCCCAGCGTGACCCTGCCTCCCTAACCTGTTCTTCCTCTCATCTATCCCCTCCTCCCACCTCAAGCCGCACCTCCATTTCCTACCTACCACCTCATCCCACCTCCTTGACCTGTCCATCTTCCCTGGACTGACCTATTCCCTCCCTACCTCCCCACCTGTACTTTCCTCTCCACCTATCTTCTTTTCTCTCCATCTTCGGTCTGCCTCCCCCTCTCTCCCTATTTATTCCGGAACCCTCTCCCCATCCCCCTCTCTGATGAAGGGTCTAGGCCTGAAACGTCAGCTTTGGTGGTCCTGAGATGCTGCTTGGCCTGCTGTGTTCATCCAGCTTCACACTTTGTCATCCCAAACCCCTGTTCTTTCTACATAGACCAGAACAACCTCCCCTTCAATTCCTTTTCCACTATCCAATTTTCATTTGGAAATTACTGAACCTACTTTCCCACTTTGCAAGTCATGCATATCACATAACGAGAAAATTATTGTTTCAATCTGTTTTCTTCACCTCAACTCTTTTCTTTTGAAAATTATCTTAAATCTAACTTCTGGCCATTGATTGTTCTACTAGGTCCTCCTTATTTATTTGATTCCAAATACTTTTAACGAACCTCCTTGTCTTTGGTCTAAGAGCAACAATCACAGTTCCTGTACGAATTGAACATAGAACAGTACAGTACAGCACAGGCCCTTCGGCCCATGATGTTGTGCTGACCTATTATCTTACTAAGATCAACCTCCTTGGCATGCCCTACATTTTACTATCCTCCATGCACTTATCCAAGAGTCACTTAAAAGTCTCTAAAGTATCTGACCCCACTACCACTGCCAGCAGCACAATACACACAACTGCCACTCTGTGCAAAGAACCTACCTCTGACATCTCCCCTATACCTTGCTCCAATCACCTTAAAATTACGCCTCCTTGTAATAGTCATTTCCGTCCTGTGAAAAAGTCTCTGACTATCCACTCATCATCTTGTACACCTCTATCAAGTCACCCCTCATCCTTCTTCGATCCAATAAATAAAAGGCCTAGCTCCCTCAATCTTTCCTCATAAGACCTGCTCTCCAGTCCAGACAGCATCCTGGTAAATCTCCTCTGCACCCTCTCTAAAAATTCTACATCTTTCCTGTCATGAGGTGTCCAGAACTGAACACAACGGATGAAGTTTTTCATCTCAAAGTTCATTCCAGTATATCTGCTTTGCACTCTCCTCGACACCCTTTCTAGGGTGTGGTGTACAGAATTGGCCATAAGCATCCAGCTGAAGCCGAACCTGGGTTTTACAAAGGCTCATTGTAATGATATGTTATTTGTACTCTACCTGGTATAATGTTCTCTGGGTGCAGTAGAGCATTTCAGTCTGCAAACAGCCACATTTCAATATCTTTTAGGAACTAAATTGATCCCAACAATGATCAGCATTGTGCAATAGTTTGCATGCATTACAGTACTTTTCCAACAGAGAAAATGGCATAACATTTAAACACAAGTCCTCTGTGGTCATATTTTTGTATTCCAAATCAATGAGAATGGTAGATTGGGATGATTATTTTCAAGGAAATTTCCTTCAAAAGATCGGCAAGAAATAACGTGCATCTGCTTTGGCATTGATTGGCAGGTACTCTGCTTTGAAATAGCAGAAATAGTCATTGTATATCAGTGAAAACAGAAGTCTTTCTACCTAACAGCAAGTCTACTATGAATGTTTGGTGGGGTTTCAAAAGCTTCATATTAGGTTGATCCAAGTACGGACAAAGCTTATAGGAACCAGAAATCTTTGTTGTGGTTTCTTGTTCGCTTACAATACCTAATCGGCACTTAAAGTACTTTTCTCCCTCCTTGAATCAGCAGTAATGCCATTGGGCCAACAAGAGACACAGGGTTGAGTCTCACCATGGTAAATGGTGAACTGGCAAACAGTTGCACTCCAAAGCTTGTGATTTCAAATAAACCTGTTGGACCATACCCTAGAGTCGTGTGACTTCTGACCTTGCCCACCGCAGCCCAACACCGGCACCTCCACATCATGGCTACACTCACCTGACTTTATAAGAAAGACAAGAGACATAATTGATGTATATAAAATGCTAAAGGGGGATTGAAAAATTAGATGTTGAGTGGATGGTTCTCCTTGTGGAGAAATCTAGAATTAAAAATCATTGTTTTTGACTAACAAGTGGCAATTTAAAAAGAGAAGCATTGTGAACTTGTGAAATTCACTCTCCCAGAGTATGGTGGGTGTCAGCACATTTATAAATTTAAGGAGGCGACAGGCAATTTTTTAATGAGTAATGGGTTAACGGGTTAAAGGAAGTAGGCAGAAAAGTGGAGTTGAGACCAAGGTGAGATTAGCCATGATCGTATTAAATGGCACAGCTGGCTCAAGGGACTGAATGGCCTAATGCTGCTCCTAGTCATTATGGCCTTCTGGCACTCATGTTGTAAAAACCATCTGATTCACTAATCTCCTTTAGGGAAAAAAATGTGCTATCTTCACCTGATATCGACTGGTCTGTGAATCTAGACCCATATTAAAGTGGTTGACACTTAATTACTCTGTGGGCAATTAGGAATGGTCAATAAATGCTGAACTGGCTGGTGAAACCCATCTCCCATGAATTATTAATAAAAGACTCCCTCAGAACTCACGAAATGCATTATGAATCCAAAAAGTCACAAATTCTCCATTGACGCAAACAACATATGGGTTAGGTGTGCATTTGGCAAGCTGCTAAGGTGTGCAGATCAGGTTTTCCTGAACTCAAATGGACATCTAGCCCTATGTCTCTATTTACAATACAGATGATCTTGACAGCCTTTTTAACAGCCTTCTCAATTTGTCTCCGTTTCAAAACCAAGTGTAGTATTCTCCCATGTTTTTATTTTTCTGACCTCTTCTAAAATTGTACTGTTAGTTTATTTTATCACTTCTTAGTTTTCCTCCCAAAATGAATCTCTTCTCTATTGAGATGGTACATGATTACTCGTAAATTAGTGAGACACACAATAAAATACATTGATTATATATACACATGCAGGATGATTGGTAAATCACTCATTCCCAGACAAGTGCTGTGCTTGAAGTAAAGCACAGGCCTGAGAATTGGTTTTATGATGCAATCTCCAATTCCACTCTCTTTCGGTGCTTCCCCCTTCCCCTTAGCGCAGGATTAAAAAATTTACCCTTGAATTCAAACTTGGAGAAAAAATACAAGGAATATGTGGACTCATTAAGCAGGATTAAATTTGTATCTATAATTAAAAGTTTTTACTTATTCAGAGCAATGTGTGCATTATTGGCTAGGTAAGCACATATTGCTCATTCCAAATCGTCCCTAAGAAGGTGACGTTGAGTAGTCTTCTCGAACTGCTGCAGTCCTTGGTGTGTAGTTACACTTAGAGTACAAGGAATGGAATTCCATAGTTTCAAGTCAGGATAATGTTGGGCTTGGAGAGGAAGTCACAGGTCATGGTGTTCTCCTTGTCCTTGTCCTTCTTGGTGGTAAAGGTTAAATTTTTGAAAGGTGTTCTTTAAGGAGCAGCAAGGAAGGGGCTGTGGTGCACCTTGTAAATGGTACACACAACTGACACCATGAATCACTGGTGGAGAAGTAATAGATCAGCTTTTTTGTCCTTGATGGTGTCAAGTTTCTTAAATGTTGTTAGAGGTGATTCATCCATTCCAGTGCACAGTTTTCTAGCACACTCTTGATTTGTTCTTTGTAGGCAGTGAACAAGCTTTGTGTAGCCATGGCATTAGTTGTTCTCTGTAGAATTCCCAGCTTCTGATGTGCTCTAGTGACCTCAACATTTATGTAGCTAGTCCAGTTCAGTTTCGGATCTATGGAAATCCTCAGAATATTGATAGTGGGGCATTCAGCAATAGTAATATCACTGAATGTCATTAATGTGCATTCCTGTATTTCAACTACATTTAAAAATTACCAAACTACTGACTTAGCTGGCTATACAAGAACTCCAACTGGATTCGTGGGAAATGGGTAATTTCTACTGATTCACTTTTATTTAGAACATAGAACATAGAACATAGAACAGTACAGCACAGAACAGGCCCTTCAGCCCACAATGTTGTGCCGACCATTGATCCTCATGGATGCACCCTCAAATTTCTGTGACCATATGCATGTCCAGCAGTCTCTTAAATGACCCCAATGACCTTGCTTCCACAACTGCTGCTGGCAACGCATTCCATGCTCTCACAACTCTCACAATTTAAAACTGTATTCATCACAATATTTTTATTTGCAATATTCATTCAGGGGATGAGGGCGTCGCTGGCTAAACGGAATTTATTGCCCACCCCTAGCTGCCCAGAGGCAGTTAACAGTCAACCACATTGCTGTGGGTATGGAGTCACGTGTAGGCCAGACCAGGTAAGGATGGCAGTTTCCTTCCCTATAGGACATTAATGAACCAGATGGGTTTTTCCGACATTCAGCATTGAATTTATGGTCACCATCAGATTCTTAATTCCAGATATGTTATTAAATTCGAATTCCACCATCTGCCATGGTGGGATTCAAACCTGGGTCCCCAGAACATTGTCTGGGCCTCTGGATTAACTGTCCAGTGATAATACCACATGGCCATCACCTTCCCATATTTGCAAAGGTTGTCTTTATTATATAATGTTAAACCACTATTTCTGTAATATTCTACTTTTGTTTTGCTTTACAACATGATCTTCATTTTCTAATATAAACATACACAAATAAGGGGAAATTATACATCCATGCACTGAACAGCACACTTGGGAATACCATGTAGATTTTAATGGGGAGACGATGACCTAGGTGATATTATTGTGGACTGTTAATCCAGAGACCCAGATAATGCTCTGGTGACCCAGGTTCGAATCCCACCATGGTAGACGGTGGAATTTGAACTCAATAAATATCTGGAATTAAGAATCTGATGATGACTGTGATTTGGAAAACGCATCTGGTTCAGTAACGTCTTGAGGGAAGGAAACTGCCATCCTCACCTGGTATGGCCTACATGTGACTCCAGACCCACAGCAATGGGGTTGACTATTAACTGAAAGTTAGGGATGGGCAATAAATGCTGGCCTAGCCAGTGATACCCTCAGCTCATAAATGAAAGAAAAGATGCGTATCAATACAAGCACACACAGATAAATATAGGGATGCAAAAGAAAAAATGTCAGTAATCTGGGGTTTAGTTACTGTTACTTGCACTGTATATAAAATACTGATGATATTTTTGATAGTACAGACACATGGCTAGACTTCATTAGGATTTTTGCCAAGACTGGATGCCTTTGAAATTTTTTTTCTCTGTTTATAACCCTGTCCACACTCCACACACTATGTATGCATGCTAATGTATTTAAGCAAATGGATTCAAGCAAAGGTATTCAATCCAACCCAGAAAACTTTGAAAAGCTGATAACTCAAAAATAACACAACCAGCACCAACTATGGCCACAATGTGAAAGGTAGATGAAGAAATTACATTTATCTATATTTCATTGATTTTTAGGATAGTTATGAGTGGATGGGATCATTTACAATAGAATTTTTTTCTTGGTGTGTGATAGGCTCACATGGCACAGGGCAAGAATGGTGACAATGAAAAGGCAAAAGATATATAAACATGACATGATAAGGAGAAGACCAGGCGTGCTTGCAGGCAAGCAGACACTAAAGTTCGCTTGTATGTAGCGGAGGCTAATTACTTCCTGGAAACACTCAGCCAGACTGAAAAAGTTTGAAGACACTACATGCATGCAATAGGCAGGAGTTTTTAAAAAAGCAAACTGTCCAATCTGAACACGAATGGTTAACAAAACGTACCCTAAGTCTTATTTTTAACAATTTGAGAGTACAATAGGAAGGATACAATACAATCCACTATCAACCACCAAAAGGACACTTTTGCAACAGCATCTATTTGGTGAGGTGAGTGGCATTCTGATAACTACGCTGTTATTTGAATCCCTTATTTAACCCCTTATTTTATTCACTGTTCATATTAACTTGAAAAAGAAGAGTGTGTCAACTTCTGAGCAAATATGGAATGTAGAAGCTTTTTGTAGGACACACACCTACATGAGGAAATGTGTAGGAGTTTGAATGACTTCTTGATAAATATATTGAATAGTGCATACTGCACAGGCAACAAGAATGGCCCAAAACTCAGTCTATGCACTAACTGCAAAGCTAAACACACAACTCAGCCCTTTTCTAAAAACATTTAGATTTTTCAATAAACAGTGCAAAGGATTCTACACAATGACTGGAATCTTAACGAGAAAGTTCTGTGGAGCTTTGCTAATGTGGTTTTTCATTCTGTACTGCAGCAATAAAAAGATTGCTGTATTTGTGAGGAAAAGTGTGGGACATACTCTTAAAGTGGTACTAGTAAACACATCATTCTTAAAACTAATTTAAAGGAAATTCATCAACAAAGACAACGTGTTGCGTTTGTCCAAATAATCACTCATCATCTTTAAAGCATTCCAGTTGTTAAATGAGTAGGAAAAAAAATCTTTGACTGGCTAATTTTAATGGCGACTAACAGGCACAACTAAAACTAATCAACATAACTCTGCCATTTCACAAGTTGTAAAAAAAAATCCTTCATGAGGTGTGGGCAATGCAGCCAAGGCTGGCATGTCAGTTCAGCTCTAATTGCCCTTGAGAAAGTGATGGTGAACTGTGACCTTAAACTACTGCAGCCCATCTAGTAAAAGTACACCCACAATGCTTTTAAGAAAGGAGTTTCAGGATTTCGATCCAGCAACAATGAAGAAATGGTACTGTAGTTCCAAACCAGGATGGTATATGACTTGGAGGGGAAACTGCAAGTGGTGGTGTTCCAATGTGTCTGCCACCCTGTCTTTCCAGTATGTGGTAGCAGTTGTGAGTTTGAAAGGTGCTTTTAAAAGAGCCTAAATGAATTACTGCCCTGCATCTTATAGAACATAGAACATAGAACATTACAGCACAGTACAGGCCCTTCGGCCCTCGATGTTGTGCCGACCTGTCATACCGATCTCAAGCCCATCTAACCTACACTATTCCATGTACGTCCAAATGCTTATCCAATGACGACTTAAATGTACCTAAAGTTGGCGAATAAACTACCGTTGCAGGCAAAGCGTTCCATTCCCTAAACTACTCTCTGAGTAAAGAAACTACCTCTGACATCTGTCCTATATCTTTCACCCCTCAATTTAAAGCTATGCCCCCTTGTGCTCGCCGTCACCATCCTAGGAAGAAGGCTCTCCCTATCCTCCCTATCTAACCCTCTGATTATTTTATATGTTTCAATTAAGTCACCTCTCAACCTTCTTCTCTCCAATGAAAACAGCCTCAAGTCCCTCAGCCTTTCCTCGTAAGACCTTCCCTCCAGACCTCCCTAGTAAATCTCCGCTGCACCCTTTCCGAAGCTTCCACATCCTTCTTATAATGCGGAGACCAGAACTGTACACAATACTCCAAGTGCGGCCACACCCGAGTTTTGTACAGCTTCACCATAACCTCTTGGTTCCGGAACTCGATCCCTCTATTAATAAAAGCTAAAACACTGTATGCCTTCTTAACAGCCCTGTCAACCTGGGTGGCAACTTTCAAGGATCTGCGTACATGGACACCAAGATCTTGTAAATAATAAACACTGCTGCCCTCTGTATTGTTCAATTTCTAGTCAACAGTAGCCTCCAGGATGTTGATAGGAGATTTAATGATAGCAGATTAGATTCCCTACAGAGTGGAAACAGGCCCTTCGGCCCAACAAGTCCACAACGCCCTTTGGAGCATCCCACCCAAACCCATCCTGCTATAACCCACACGACCCTGAACACTACGGGCAATTTAGCATGGCCAATCCACCTGGCCTGCACATCTTTGGACTGTGGGAGGAAACCGGAGCACCCGGAGGAAACCCATGCAGACACGGGGAGAATGTGCAAACTCCACACAAACAGTTGCCTGAGGCTGGAATCGAACCTGGGTCCCTGGTGCTGTGAGGCTGCATTGCTAACCACTGAGCCACCATGCCGCCCCAATTTTAGTCAATGTCAAGGAGAGATTCTCTTGTGTTGGAGATGGTCGTTGCCTGGTTCTGTGTGGTATGAATGTCACTTGCAACTAGTCAGTCCAAGTCTGAATGTTGTCCTGGTCTTGAATGTATACTGTTTAGACTACTCCAGTATGTCAGAATCATAAATGGAGCTGACTATAGTGCAATCATCATTGAATGTCCCACTTCTAACCTTATGAATGGAGCATGTGATGAAGTAACTGAAGATCACTGGGTAGGACACCACCTTGAGGACCTGTAATAGCCACAACAATCTTCCTTTGTGACCAGTATGACTGTAACTTGTGGAGAGATTTCCTCTAATTCCCATTGGTTCCTCGAAAAGATAATTTAAAACACTCAAACTGAATGTATCCAGAGTAAACATGAATTGGTCACATGTTTAGTCTATATAAAATAACAATATCAACAACAATAGTTGTCTCATAAGAACATAAGAACTAGGAGCAGAAGTAGGCCATTCAACTCTTTGAGCCTGCTCCACCATTCAATAAGATCACAGCTGATCTTTTTGTGGACTCAGATCCACTTAACCACGTTCTCCCCATATCCCTCAATTCCTTTATTGTTCAAAAAAAACTACCGTAAACTTTAAAAATGTTTACTGAAGTAGCATCAACTTCTTCACTGGGCAAGGAATTCCATAGATTCTCCTTTACATTGGGGAAACAAAGCATAGACTGGGTGACCCCTTCGCAGGCCATCTATGTTCTGCTCACAATAAAGACCCCGAGCTACCTGTTGCCTGTCATTTTAACACAGTACCCTGTTCCCTGGCCAACAACTCTGTCTCTGGCTTGCTGCAGTGTTCCAGCGAACCCCAATGCAAGCTGGAGGAACAACACCTCATTTTCCGCCTGGGGACCCTGCAGTCCTTCAGACTCAATATTGAGTTCAATAATTTTAAATTCTCCCATGTTCCAGCCCCCTACCCCACACATCAGACCTTGTTATCACACAGCCTGCCATTACACATCCGTTGTTGTTAGTCACTAACAGTCCCCATTAACGACTATTCACCCTCCCAGCCTGATCATCATCAAGTCTTTGATAATGGGAACTGCAGACGCTGAAGAATCCAAGGTAATAAAATGTGAGGCTGGATGAACACAGCAGGCCCAGCAGCATCTCAGGAGCACAAAAGCTGACGTTTCGGGCCTAGACCCTTCATCAGAGAGGGGGATGGGGTGAGGGTTCTGGAATAAATAGGTAGAGAGGGGGAGGCAGACCGAAGATGGAGAGAAAAGAAGATAGGTGGAGAGGAGAGTATAGGTGGGGAGGTAGGGAGGGGATAGGTCAGTCCAGGGAAGACGGACAGGTCAAGGAGGTGGGATGAGGTTCGTAGGTAGGAGATGGAGGTGCGGCTTGGGGTGGGAGGAAGGGATGGGTGAGAGGAAGAACAGGTTAGGGAGGCAGAGACAGGCTGGACTGGTTTTGGGATGCAGTGGGTGGGGAGGAAGAGCTGGGCTGGTTGTGTGGTGCAGTGGGGGAAGGGGACGAACTGGGCTGGTTTTGGGATGCGGTGGGGGAAGGGGAGATTTTGAAGCTGGTGAAGTCCACATTGATACCATTAGGCTGCAGGGTTCCCAAGCGGAATATGAGTTGCTGTTCCTGCAACCTTCGGGTGGCGTCATTGTGGCAGTGCAGGAGGGCCATGATGGACATGTCATCTAAAGAATGGGAGGGGGAGTGGAAATGGTTCGCGACTGGGAGGTGCAGTTGTTTATTGCGAACTGAGCGGAGGTGTTCTGCAAAGCGGTCCCCAAGCCTCTGCTTGGTTTCCCCAGTATTTACTGTATCCATTGTACCCGGTGTGGCTTTCTCTCCATTTCTCTTTCTCCCTTCTATGAATCTATGAAATGCCACCAATTAGCCAAATGTTGTTATTAGTTAATAACTGATTGCTAATGACTGCATTCTGGGCTACCTTTATCTCCAGACTTCTCCTCTTTTATGTGTATAGAAGGAAAACTTAACTTAATCAGAAAATCTACTCTTCCAATATTTCTCATAATGTGCTGATCGTTTCCAGGCATCTTTTCAGTTTGCAATAAAGATGACACTTCGGCATTGAAATTGATCAATTTAATATATGCTTCTATTGTTTATATGAAAAAGATGCTTTCCAGTAGTAAGATACTTTGTTTTTAGCAGTATTTTCTCTCATGAGTAAACACATGAAAAATCCCAAATTGTTCTTTCTGAAAAGATAAATCTCACTTTTCACATCACTGACCTTTACGCTGAATGTTATTGCCTCCATAACGAAAACACGATCTGGAAAAACACTGGCCATTTCCTCAACACTGTTAAAATACTGCACAGGCTCCCTGACATCTCGATCCTGATCCAGCAACTTAAACTTTCCTAGGAACAGAACCACAAAGGTTGAGTGAAAATATGAAATTAAAATCACATAGCTGATAAATTTCACTAATACCTTTCAAAATCAAGATGTGGTTTTGGACAATAGCTGGGGTTTTAGTTGTGCAATAATAAAAATTTGAAAAGGGATTGATATATTGGGGGATGGAGATAAGGAATTTCAATGTTGATAAATGTGAAATTTCCACTCTGAACTTAAAAGGGATCAAAAGGGGTATTTTCTCAATTGCAAATAACTAGAAAGAGTGCAGGTCCAAAGAGACTTGGCTTCAAGTACATAAATAATTAAACAGGCACAGAAATAACGAGATAAAGCTAATGGATGCAAAGCTATATGAAAGGACAATGGAATACGATGAGATAGAAGTCATATTCAGTGAAGAAAATCCCTGATTAGATGACAGCTGCAGCAAGTGACTAGTTCTATGTACCATTTTTTATAAAGCATATACTGGAGGCTCTATGGCGTAGGTTTACCAGAATGAAACCCGGATTGCAAGGGTTAATTTAAAAAGAGAGATTCTACAAACTACGTTTGTAACTCCTAAATTTAATGTTATGTGGTGGAGCAGATAGGGTAGTGCTGGTGAAACTTTCTGCCAATCAGGAATCACTGCAGTGAAGCTGTGTCAAAAATTAAAGCCAGCTTTCTCAAGAATGAAATTAGGCAAGACTTCTTCACACAAGATTTGTAAAAGTTTGTAACTATTGCAAAACAAAACAATTTGTGTAAGATTAATAGTTTTTAAAGTGGGATTAGATTCTTGTGAATCAAGGTTATTAATAGATAGGAGTGAAGGCAAGCATATGGAGTAAGCTCTCAATTCAGCCAAGACCTCCCTGGTGGTAAAGGTACAAGGAGCTAAATGGTCTGATTCATCTCTACATTTCCATATTTCTAAATTAGTTAATTTAGATGGAAAAACACCATGTTTATGGAATATATTTTTGTTGCTGTACATATGCATTGATGTAGCCTTTGATGCAGAACCTTCTTTATTTGTTTATAGTTCAATATTGCTTGAATCCATCACAAAAAGAATTTTTCCTAATCTCAAAACTAACATTCCAAAACTTATAAGCAAAGCAATATTAATCTACTATATATAATCCATTTAAACATCAAATTAATGAGATCCATTTTTAAACAAAAACATCAAGTAGTTGACTTTTACAGGAGTAACGGTTCAGCAACTTATTTTCAGATGAAACGTATCTGCCTGGTGAAACCTAACAAGCTGTCAAAAGAATTTGCAAGAACGTAAGAGCAAGGAGTATGAGTAGGCCATCTGGCCCTTTCAGCCTGTTTCACCATTCAATAAGATCATGGCTGATCATTTTGTAGCCTCAGTTCCACTTATCCACCCTTTCACCATAACCCTTAATTCCTTTACTATTCAAGAAATTATCTATCTTAGCTTTAAACTATTCAAAGAGGAAGCCTCAGCTACTTCACTGGGCAGGGAATTCTACAGATTCACAACCCCTTGGGTGAAGAAGTCCCCCCAACCCCTCAATTCAGTCCTAAAACTGCTCCTCTTAATTGTGAGTCAATGCTCTCTTGTTCTAGTTTCGTCAGCCAGTGGAAACAACCTCCCTGTTTCTATCATATAGAAACATATACATTCTGTAGGAAATAGATACGATTCCCCTTCATTCTTCTAAATTCCAATGAATATAATCCCAGTCTACTCAGTCTCCCCTCGTAAGCCAACACTCTGAACTCTGGAATCAACTGAGTGAATCTCCTCTGCACCCCCTCCAGTGTCAGTACATCCTTTCTCAAGTAAGGAGACCAAAAGTGCATGCAGTACTCCTCACCTGCACCCTATACAGCTGTAACATAACTCCCCCTCCGCTTTTAAACTCAATCCCTCTAGCAATAAAGAACAAAATTCCATTTTCCTTCTTAATTACCCATTGTACCTACAAACTAACCTTCTGTGATTCATAGTTCGAGGACACCCACAGCAGCATGCTGCAATTTTTTACCTTTCATATAATAGTCCTTTTTACCGTTATTCCTACCCAAATGGATGACTTCACATTGATCAACATTGTACTCTGTCAGACTTTTTCCCACTGACTCAAACTATCTATATCCCTCTGCAAACTTTCAGAGTCCTCTGTACACTTTGATCTATCATTCATCTTAGTGTCATCCTCAAACTTAGACACACTACACATGGCTTCCAACTCCAATCATCTCTGTAAGTTATAAACAATTGCAGTCCTAAAACTGATCTCTGAGGCACACCACTCGCCATTGACCGTCAACCAGAAAAGTGCTCACTTATCCCCACTCTTTGCTTCCGGTTAGCTAACCAATTCTCTGTCCACGCTAATACATTACCCGCAACACTGCACAACTTTATCTTATGCAGCAGCCTTGTCAAATGCCTTTTGGAAATCTAGATAATGGGAGAAGTTGCATCCATGCCAATCATTTATTATTCTTCTTTCTTATTAAAGTGCCTCCACCAATACGCAGACAGTAAGAGATAGTACAGCAGCCTTGTCTGTCCAAATGTAAAGGGAAAAGTTGTACCGTTGAAAAATATCTTGCTGACAGCTTGAAGCTCGAGACATATAGTTGCAGGGTATGCATGGAACAGGCATTTGCAAGCCCTCTATCAGAGAAGCCTGAGCTTCATGACTCCATTGCCCTTGGAAATGGTTGTGGACGTTTATTGATAATTTGTTGTGGAAGTTAGACCTTGTTTCAATGTGCACTGCTCGTGACTGCTCTGTACAATCTTATTTTCACCCACTAATATCAAAATTAATCTATATTTTTCTTGCCTTAATTGACAAGCATGAACTTGAAGAATTATGCTATGTGTAACAGTTTTAATGAATAATGAGTTGTTGTCTTTGATGAGATAATAGAGAACAAAATAGCATACTGAAACGGCAGGCAACTGGAATCTCAAGGTCACCATGTTCCCTGGCCAACCTCTGTGTCTCAGGCTTGCTGCAGTGCTCCAGTGTGAAGCTCAACACAAACTGGAAGATCAACAGCTCAGTTTTTGCTTGGGGCCCTGCATCCTTCAAGACTTTATATCAAGTTCAAGAATTTTACGGCACCTTACCCCGCCCACACGCCAGGCCTTGTCATCACATGGGCTACTACTACAACCAGCCCATTGTTAGATACTAATGTGAGTGCCCATTAACAATTATTGATTCTCCCAGGCTGGCCATTACCCATTCCATTGTCTGCCGTTCTGTTGTAGTCTCTCTTTGGGTCCATTTCCATATATCATTTATTCCTCCCCTTTCATCCTATCCTATCTCCAGCATATATGCTGATCTTTTCCTAGTCTGTTGTGAAGAAAGGTCACTGGACTCAAAATGCCAACTCTTCCCTCCACAGATGCTGCCAGACCTGCTGCGGTTATCCAGCAATTTTATTTCCAAGTATTTCCAGCATCAACAGTTCTTTGTTTATTTTTATCTGGAGTATACTTAGAATTTCATTTGTTTTTAATCATTCATATGATATGAATGTCACTGTCCAATATTTATTATTCATCTTCATTTGCTCTTCAGAAACTGGTAGTGAGCTGCTGTCTGTGCTTTTAGGTCAGTGATAATCAGGGCTGTGTGGGGACAGATATTGTACACAGTAATGATGTCAGAACGATGATAGGTTTCCAAATCAGGATGATGACAATGACAAGAGGTATCTGTGTGTCTAGGCTCTGCGCCCATTATCTCAGTGTACATGCTTTCATTGCTGGGGAGTGCTGCTAGGTTAGAAATGGGTATGTTCTGTATTTAGCAGCTGGAGAGGTTGGTGGTGTGGTGGATGGATGACATCATGTCAAGATATATTCACCACTGGTGACTATCTGGTGAGCTCATTGACTTGGTTTGGCACTGCTGTCCCAGGTTTTAGAACCAGAAGCTGGGAATTCACCAATCTAGTCAGCTGCTTGCAATCTCTGAAGATTGTTCAAGCATCTCCTGAACCCACTTGGTTTGAAGCCCATCTACCATCCTCTGAGAAAAAGAACAGGAAATGACATCACCAATGCAGGAAATGACATCACCAACCCAAGGAAACCTAAACCAATAAATAGAAAGCGGGACATAACACCAGCGCTTCACCGGAGGCTCACTGATTATGTTATCTAGAATGTTGACGAAACATCTGAAAACTAACCTTCCAGCTCAGCGAGCAAACTCACATCCACATTCTCCCAGTGTCTGTGGGTTTCATTTGGGTGCTCCGCTTACCTCCCACTGTGCAAAGAAGTGAAAGTTAGGTGGATTAGCCGTGGGAAATGCAGAGTTACAGGGATAGGGTGGGGGGTGAGTCTAGGAAGGATGCTCTTTGGAAGGGTGATGGGACTTGATGGGCTGAATGGCCTGCCTCTATCTGCAGGGATTCTGTGATTCATTCAAGTGCATGATTTTAAAAATCTAGGTATGATAGACAGACTCGAGAAACGGCCTGGGAACATTCGAAGAAACCAGTAGAAGTCAAAACCAAAACAGTCTGCTAACCAAACATGCTGTATGTGGAAGAGATGCTGTTGGCCCTGCACTTGCACTATCATTTCCACGGCACTTTACAGTGCACCAGGTTGCCAAAGGTCATCATGTACACATGTCGTAGCCACTTAATTGAAGAAAATAATGTACATCATAACAGGAGCCCTCCTCAGGTTTCCTCTCTTTGCAAACATCAATCCTCTTTACACCTGCTGACTGACAAAAACTCACAACAGTTTGAAATTACCTTGTTGTACCTCTTTTAGCGCTGCATGCCCACCTTTCAATTCACTGTTGTGTGCCTTCCATCTTGGCATTCCATATGGAGCAACCCTTCTCAGCAAGATCTACCAGCGCACACCCTTTGGATCAAGGAGAGGGAAACATGGGAAGTTACTAACGAGGACCATCTGATGAGCCCCAATAATCAAATAGCCACAGTGAGAGTGGTTCTCACCAATGGATTAATGTCCCTTGTGCAAGCCAACCTCCACTACCAAGGTCTGAATACATTTCCCTCACGCTTTTGTGGAGAGAGAGAAACACAATGTTGCACAGTTGATAAAGGGAGAGGATTAATCATCTTAAACTCAGCAAGTGTGAAGACGATTGCTTGACTTTTGGGATTCGCATTCACTGAATCAAAAAATGATTAAACTATTAATTATTTGCATCTTTAATTTTAAATAATTATTCAGGGTAATAAAGTTTCCAGCTACTGAGAAAAATGCCATTTGCAAATAATTTCAGAAGTATTCCATCCAATTTGTATGGAGCTAACACAGAAGCATAGAAATGATACAGCACAGAGGGGGCCATTTGTCCCATCTTGTCTATGCTGATGCAAAGACACCAAGATCACCTTCCTAAACCCATCTTTCTGTACACAACATGTAGCCCTACAGCTTATAGCACTTACGATGCAGATCCAGGTACTTAAAAGAATATAGCGATCTTTGCCTCCACCATGGACTCGGGCAGCAAATCCTAGGCATCCATCACCCTCTGTGTAAAACCATGTTTCCTCACGTCCCCCAAACGTTTTGTCACTTCGTCTGAATCAATGACTCTTGTTTTTGAACCCTCTGCCAAGGGAAGCAGGTTCCACCTGTCTACTCCACACATGCTGCTCACAATTTTGTATGCCACAATCGTGTCACCCCTCAGCCTTCTCTATTCCAAGGAAAACAACCCCACCCTCTCTAGTATCACAGATAATAGGAACTGCAGATGCTGGAAAATCCGAGATAACAAGGTGTAAAACTGGATGAACACAGTAGGCCAAGCAGCATCTTAGGAGGACAAAAGCTGACTTTTTGGGCCTAGGCCCTTCACCAGGAATGGGGGAGGGGAAGGGGGTTCTGAAATAAATAGGGAGAGAGGGGAAGGCAGATCGAAGATGGATGGAGGAGAAGATAGGTGGAGAGGAGACAGACAAGTTAAAGAGGCGGGGATAGAGCCAGTAAAGGTGAATGTAGGTGGGGAGGTAGGGAGGAGATAGGTCAGTCCAAGGAGGACAGACAGGTCAAGGGGGTGGGATGAGGTTAGTAGGTAGATGGGGGTGCGGCTTGGGGTGGGAGGAAGGGATGGGTGAGAGGAAAAACCGGTTAGGGAGGCAGAGACAGGTTGGACTGGTTTTGGGATGCAGTGGGTTGGGGGGAAGAGCTGGGCTGGTTGTGTGGTGCAGTGGGGGGAGGGGACGAACTGGGCTGGTTTAGGGATGCAGTAGGGGAAGGGGAGATTTTGAAACTGGTGAAGTCCACATTGATACCATTAGGCTGCAGGGTTCCCAGGTGGAATATGAGTTGCTGTTCCTGCAACCTTCGGGTGGCATCATTGTGGCAGTGCAGGAGGCCCATGATGGGCATGTCATCTAGAGAATGGGAGGGGGAGTGGAAATGGTTTGCGACTGGGAGGTGCAGTTGTTTGTTGCGAACTGAGCGGAGGTGTTCTGCAAAGCGGTCTCCAAGCCTCCGCTTGGTTTCCCCAATGTAGAGGAAGCCACACCGGGTACAGTGGATGCAGTATACCACATTGGCAGATGTGCAGGTGAACCTCTGCTTAATGTGGAAAGTCATTTTGGGGCCTGGGATAGGGGTGAGGGAGGAGGTGTGGGGGCAAGTGTAGCATTTCCTGCGGTTGCAGGGGAAGGTGCCGGGTGTGGTGGGGTTGGAGGGCAGTGTGGAGCGAACAAGGGAGTCACGGAGAGAGTGGTCTCTCCGGAAAGCAGACAGGGGTGGGGATGGAAAATTGTCTTGGGTGGTGGGGTCGGATTGTAAATGGCGAAAGTGTCGGAGGATGATGCGTTGTATCCGGAGGTTGGTAGGGTGGTGTGTGAGAACGAGGGGGATCCTCTTGGGGCGGTTGTGGCGGGGGCGGGGTGTGAGGGATGTGTTGCGGGAAATACGGGAGACGCGGTCAAGGGCGTTCTCGATTACTGTGGGGGGAAAGTTGTGGTCCTTGAAGAACTTGGACATCTGGGATGTGCGGGAGTGGAATGTCTTATCGTGGGAGCAGATGCGGCGGAGGCGGAGGAATTGGGAATAGGGAATGGAATTTTTGCAGGAGGGTGGGTGGGAGGAGGTGTATTATAGGTAGCTGTGGGAGTCGGTTGGCTTGAAATGGACATCAGTTACAAGCTGGTTGCCTGAGATGGAGACTGAGAGGTCTAGGAAGGTGAGGGATGTGCTGGAGATGGCCCAGGTGAACTGAAGGTTGGGGTGGAAGGTGTTGGTGAAGTGGATGAACTGTTCGAGCTCCTCTGGGGAGCAAGAGGCGGCGCCAATACAGTCATCAATTTACTGGAGGAAGAGGTGGGGTTTGGGGCCTGTGTAGGTGCGGAAGAGGGACTGTTCCACATAACCTACAAAGAGGCAGGCATAGCTGGGGCCCATGCGGGTGCCCATGGCCACCCGCTTAGTCTGTAGGAAGTGGGAGGAGTCAAAAGAGAAGTTGTTGAGGGTGAGGACGAGTTCAGGTAGGCGGATGAGAGTGTCGGTGGAGGGGGACTGGTCGGGCCTGCGGGACAGGAAGAAGCGGAGGGCCTTGAGGCCATCTGCATGCGGAATGCAGGTGTATAGGGACTGGACGTCCATGGTGAAGATGAGGTGTTGGGGGCCAGGGAATTGGAAGTCCTAGAGGAGGTGGAGGGCGTGGGTGGTGTCACGGACGTAGGTGGGGAGTTCCTGGACCAAAGGGGAGAAAATGGAGTCCAGATAGGTGGAGATGAGTTCGGTGGGGCAGGAGCAGGCTGAGACGATGGGTCGACCAGGGCAGGCAGGTTTGTGGATTTTGGGAAGGAGATAGAAACGGGCCGTGCGGTGTTGGGGAACAATGAGTTTGGAGGCTGTGGGTGGGAGATCCCCTGAGGTGATGAGGTCGTGAGTGGTGTTGGAGATGATGGTTTGGTGCTCGGGTGTGGGGTCATGATCGAGGGGGCGGTAGGAGGTGGTGTCGGAGAGTTGGCGTCTGGCCTCGGCGATGTAGAGGTCAGTGCACCATACTACCACTGCGCCACCCTTGTCTGCGGGTTTGATGGTGAGGTTGGGGTTGGAGCGGAGAGCTGCCCGTTCTGCGGGGGAGAGGTTGGAGTGGGTGAGAGGGGTGGAGAGGTTGAGGCGGTTAATGTCTCGATGGCAGTTGGAGATGAAGAGGTCGAGGGAGGGTAGGAGGCCTGGGGGTGGTGTCCAGGAGGAGGACTGTCATGTTAGTCCATTTTTAACATTAGAGATTAAACCTGAACTTTACGAAACTCTCTCTTGATGCGGCCTCATGATGCTTGCTGGTTTATGGAATGCTGTTAAGTTGATGTCAAATGCACCATATATTTTGAGACGTAACATGAAAAGAATGTAGCATCAATGTAATGATGCCAATACCTGTGGAACAAATCACTCCATGAAAATATAAGGGCCATGATTACTTTTGATTACTTGGAATTTAAGAATTAGTTTGAATTGAAATGATCAGACTCAGCAATATGCTGCTATGTTATTTTAGAATGTCAGAAAATCATAGTTTCTTCTCCTGACTTTGCATTTCAAATTTTAAAGCTTATTTTAACCTCTGCCAATCATCATCAGCCAGGATTCTGATAAAATCAGTCAAATAATCGAGAAATAAACTAACTGGCAGCAAAACCTCCTGAAACTGAGAACAAGAGAACTGAAAATGTTCAAAGACATTTTCCCTCCCCACCCTTATCTGCTTTCTGGAAGGACCACTCTCTCCGTGGCTCCCTTGACCGCTCCACACTCCCCTCCAGCTCCACCACACCCGGCACCTTCCCCTGCAACCGCAGCAAGTGCTACACCTGCCCCCACACCTCCTCCCTCACCCCTATCCCAGGCACCAAGAAGACCTTTCACATTAAGCAGATGTTTACCTGCACATCCGCCAATGTGGTATACTGTATCCATTGTACCCGGTGTGGCTTCCTCTACATCGGAGAAACCAAGCAGAGGCTTGGGGACCGCTTTGCAGAACACCTCCGCTCGGTTCGCAATAAACAACTGCACCTCCCAGTTGCGAACCATTTCAACTCACCCTCCCATTCCTGAGGTGCCATGTCCATCCTGGGCCTCCTGCAGTGCCACAACGATGCCACCGGAAGGTTGCAGGAACAGCAACTCATATTCCACTTGGGGACCCTGCAGCCCAATGGTATCAATGTGGACTTCACAAACTTCAAATCTCCCCTCCCCCCACTGTATCCCAAAACCAGCCCAGCTTGTCCCTGCCTCCCTAACCTATTCCTCCTCTCACCTATCACCTCCTCCCACCTCAAGCTGCACCCCCATCTCCTGCCTAGTAACCTCATCCCGCCCCCTTGACCTGTCTGTCCTCCCTGGACTGACCTATTCCCTCCTCACCTACACTCACCTTTACTGGCACCATCCCCGCCTCTTTGACTTGTCTGTCTCCTCTCCACCTATCTTCTCCTCCATCCATCTTTGATCTGCCTTCCCCTCTCTCCCTATTTATTTCAGAACCCCCTTCCCCTCCCCCTTTTCTGATGAAGGGTCTAGGCCCAAAACATCAGCTTTTGTGCTCCTAAGATGCTGTTTGGTCTACTGTGTTCATCCAGCTCCACACTTTGTTATCTCAGATTCTCCAGCATCTGCAGTTCCCATTATCTCTGATACATGTATTTCTATCTTTTTGAATAACAGCTTTCTCCAAATATGATTTTGCATTTATCGCGGTCATCTGTGAATGCCACTCAACTTAGAAACTGTCAAAGTGCTATGTCGATGCAGTCAGGCACACAATGCACACTTTTATTTTACTCTTTCCGTTGATGTTCAGAAGCTGAATGTGTTTTTATCTCATCATCTCATGATCCTCTCTCTCCCCCTATGCACTCCCTGGGTATTACGTTGCCGTGGAAACCAAAATCTCGAAAAGAAAGGCTGGACCCATTCAATAGTTCTGTCCTTCTCACACATTTCGTCTGTCCACATGGCCAGGCAGAAGCCAATCAAAATACTGAGCCAGGCAACAGGCTCGTTGTTGAATCTGTCGTTGGAAAAGATTTAATCCCGTCCATGAGACTACTCCCTACGCACTGACTGTCTTCAGTTTCCATTCACTCTTGTTGCTGCCGTCGCGATTGTCCTTATGTTAATACTTTCTTTCACTGTGGTTTCTCTCTTCGCTGTAATTCTTGGTTCACAAAGGCCTCGGGTGTAATGAACTATTTATTCCAAGATCGGGTTGCATTCTTGTTTTGTGGGCAATTCAATAACAAAGTAGACAACATTTAGTAACTAGCGCTGTTTGAAACATTTCCACCTTGTCAGTAACTGATTTATTATTGAGAAATTGTATCTTTCCCAAGTCCTGCCCAATCTGCTCTAGGTTTTGTGATCGGCATAGCAACTTAACAGAAAGTCTGAGCTAAATTCTGCAGTTTGCATTAGCTATCAGAAAATTTGGAGCATGGCGCCAAAAATCCTTTTATGTAGCAAAGTGATGAAAGCACTTCTCACGTTTTATTTAAGTCGTACTTGTTGCGGCAAGGTCTGAGCAAAAATCTTACAAAAACTATAAAAATGTTCAAATTTACTCTAAAATCTCACGTTAAAAACCCCAATGGCTATTTTAAACTTCATTAATTTCAAGCGTTAAAGTTCAACTATGAATGAAATTATTCCACTGCCCTTTTAAGAGGAGTGATTTTCCCAGTTCCCATAGCAACCCGTTGTCATGAAGAAGCAGCGACTCATTTAAAATCAATTTTAAAATCCAATACCAATGTCAGTATCCCAGAAAATACATTTTAAAGGTCAAATAGTGATTGGCATTTACTTATTAAAATTACAGCAGCAATTTTCAGCAGAACATGGTCTCAAACAATTAGATAACCATGAATTCAGTTCTAGCTTTGGCAGTTCGGTCTACTGTTACATTTTGGGGACATTTTCTATCAGCTTTTGAATGTTAAATAGCTCTCATGGGTGAGCTCCAAATCTCTCACATCTTTGGGAATAGTTCGTCTTTTCTTTAGTTACTGGAGTTATGCACTTATCCACAGACGTTGGCTTCAAAGTAGCACAGTAAATTCTGAGCTAAAAATTAAAAGAGAGAGCATTTGTTTTTACCGCAGATGAACAAAGGGATATCCAGGCATAAAATACTGTTCTATCTTTACAGTGAATCTCCTGTTGGATTGCCAAAACAATAGAAAATTTAGCCATAAACAGTCAGACTGACTACAACATTCAAAACAGGAAGGTTAATGTGCAAGAATTTCCATTAACTTAAATAAAAGCAAAATACAGCAGACTTGGAAATCTGTAATACAAACAGATAATGATGGAGAAACTCAGCAGCATTTATAAAGTTTCTCCAGAACTTTCTGATTTTATTTTGCATTAATTTATGATTGCTTCAGATTTTGATGTTTTAAAGTTCAATGAGAAAAAAAATTGAAGGCAAAGTTAAAAAACAAATTAAAACATAATTGTCATGCTTGTTACAATGTGAACAAAGAAAATTACAGTACAGCAACAGGCCCTTTGGCCCTCCAAGCCTGCAATGACATACTGCCCACCTCAACTAAAACCCCTTACCCGTCCAGGGGCTGTATCCCTCTGTTCCCATCCTTTTCATGTATTTGTCAAGACGCCCTTTAAAAATCACTGTAGTACCTGCTTCCATTACCTCCCCCAGCAGTGAGTTCCAGGCACCCACCACTCCCTGTGTAAAAAACTTGCCTCATACATCACCTTTAAACCTTGCCCCTTGCACCATAAATCCTGGCCTCTGGTAACTGACTCTTCCACCCTGGGAAAAAGCTTCTGACTGTCCACTCTGTCCATGCCCTTCATAATCTTGTAGACCTCTATCAGGTCGCCCCTCAACCTCCATCGTTCCAGTGAGAACAACCCAAGTTTCTCTGAACTCTCATCGTAGCTAATGTCCTCCATACCAGGCAACATCCTGGTAAATCTCTTCTGTACCCTCTCCAAATCCACCACATCCTCTGGTAGTGTGGTGACCAGAATTGAACACAATATTCCAAACGGGGCCTAACTAAGGTTCTATAAAGCTGCAACATTATCTGCCAAATTTTAAATTAAATGCCCTGGTCAATGAAGGCAAGCCGGCCGTATGCCTTGTTGACTACCTTCTCCACATGCATTGCCACTTTCACTGACCTGTATACCTGTACATCCAGATCGCTTTGCCTATCAGCACCTATAACTTCTGTCCAGCAATAAAACAGAGCCATGAAAAGAGCTAAAAGGAACTGCAGATTTTTTTTTTCTCTGATGAAGGGTCCAGGCACAAAACATCAGCTTTCCTGTTCCTAAGATGCTGCTTGGCCTGCTGTGTTCATCCAGCTCCACACCTTGTTATCTTGGATTCTCCAGCATCTGCAGTTCCTATTATCTCTTATCCATGAAAAGAGCATTGTTTCACCAACTACATCAGTTAAGGAAACAAACTGCAAATAACTAGGTCACTGAGCTAAGATGTAATTTCTGAACAGTAAGAGAAGCATCATTGTATTTATTCTGTTGAGATATTGTTTAATGATATTTCACTATTTTCTGCTTTATTTTTTGTACAAACAGTTTAATGCGGGCATTGTAGATGTGTCTTTAAAAGTTAGGCAAAGTGATAGATAATGGTTGCCTTGATATTGAGGAGGGAGGAAGTAAATAAGCAAACGTTACACATTCTGTGATTGCATAGGAAGGTGTCTTGCGGTGTGGGGAGGCCTTGGGAATGAAAGAGGAGTGGATCAGGGTGACCCTGAGGGAGTTGCCCTTGGTCACAACATGGTCTCTGCTATACTGGGGAGATGAAACACAGGCTGGATGACTGGTTTGCTGAACACACCTGCATTCTGACCATAAAAATGGCTCTCTAGCTTCTGGTTGCCTGCCACTTCAACACACTACCCCGTTCCCTGGCCAATGTCTCTGTCTCAGGATTGCTGTAGTACTTCAGGTGAAGCTCAGCACAAGCTGCAGGAACAGCATCTCATTTTCTGCTTGGCGACCCTGCAGCCTTCCGGATTTAATGTCGAGTTCAATAATTTTAGGGCCTGAGCACCCAACCTCACACCCCAAACCTTGTCACCACACAGGCTGCTTTCAGCACAGCCAACCCATTTTCACCCACTAACGGTCCCTATTATTGGCTTTTCTCTCTCCCCTTCACCATTATATATTCCTTTGCATAACTGATCTTCTGTGTGTTTCTGGGTGCCATCTCCACCCATCATGTACTTTTCTTCCCTAGCTACCATCAGTTCTGAAAAATCCAAGAAGTCTTTGGATCCAAAATATTAACTTTGTATCCCACCGCCTACCGCCCCCCCCCCCGCCACAGATGTTGCCAGACCAGCTGAGTTTCTCCAGCAATTTCTGTTTTTTGTTACATTTCAAAATAATGCATTTTCACTGGATTGACAGTGAACTGAGCGACATGATGGGCCACACGTTACCAACATTTAGAAAGTGAGGCACCCATCCTATAGGTAGGGGATTTTTGAAGCACTTATGTATTGCAAAGTACTCTTGTCTGCGTTTGGAGATGTTGTAGCAAGATTTTGAGTTTGCCAGACAGACAGTAGAGGAACAGGATTCAAGTCACCATGAAAACTGCAGCAATTATGGAAGACAGTGCTTTGACAAGGAGTGAGAGTAGAATGTGAAGAACAAACTTCGCACCATGCCCTCTGCCAATATGTAACTGAACTCCTCTATGCTCTCAGACTGTGGCAGAAGGCTGTCTGGCAAGGCAGCCAATACATCTGGCGTTTTGGTATGTGTGTCCACTTTGTGCTTCCAGTATACAGCCTCACCTCGAGAATGCTGCAGCAGAATTCATTTGTCCTGCAATGAGCTGGCAAACAAACTACCCTTCACATGGAATGGGATAGGCTGCAGCACACTTGTGTCAGGTAATTTGTCACATCCAAATCCAATCTCTCTACCCGCTTCCAAGATACATGCAGCTGCCATACCATGAGCTGGTTGCTGTGTGACAGTTGGATCATGTGACAGGATCTCTTCATTAATAATGTGGTCTTGCTTCTCCTCCTTCTTGGACACCTGTAGCTGGACAAGCAGCATGTTCTCAAGTGACTGAAGGCGGCAAATTAGAAAGGGGAGGTTAATGTGAGGGAAGGCTGTGATGGGAAGCAAGAGTGCTTCATGGTCATGTCAGGTAGTAGGACCTGCATGATAACAAGGTGTGAAGCTGGATGAACACAGCAGGCCAAGCAGCGTCTTAGGAGCATGAAAGCTTACATTTTGGGCCTAGACCCTTCATCAGAAAATAGGGAGGGGGACAGAGGGGGAGGCGGATCAAAGATGGATAGAGGAGAAGATAGGTGAAGAGGAGACAAACAAGTTAAAGAGGCGGGGATGGAGCCAGTAGAGGTGAGTGTAGGTGGGGAGAGGTCAGTCTAGGGAGGATCGACGGGTCAAGGGGTTGGGATAAGGTTAGTAAGTAGGAAATGGAGGTGCGGCTTAAGGTGGGAGGAGGGGATAGGTGAGAGGAAGAACAGGTGAGGGAGGCGGGGACGAGCCGGGCTGGTTTTGGGATGCAGTGGGGGGTAGGTAGGGGAGATTTTGAAGATTGTGAAATCCACATTGATACTATTGGGCTGCAGGGTTCCCAAGCGGAATATGAATAGTGTAGGTTAGATGGGCACGAGATCGGTATGACAGGTCAGCACAACATCGAGGGCCGAAGGGCCTGTACTGTGCTGTAATGTTCTATGTTCTATGAGTTGCTGTTCCTGCAACCTTCGGGTCGCATCGTTGTAGCACTGCAGGAGGCCCAGGATGGACAAGTTGTCTAAGGAATTGAAGGCGGAGTTGAAATGATTTGCAACTGGGAGGTGCAGTTGTTTATTGCAAACCGAGCGTAGTTGGTCTGCAAAGCAGTCCCCAAGCCTCCGCATGGTTTCCCCAATGTAGAGGAGGCCACAACGGGTACAGCGGATGCAGTATATCACATTGGCAGATGTGTAGGTGAACATCTGTTTGATGTAGAAAGTTTTCTTAGGGCCTGGGATAGGGATGAGGGAGGAGGTGTGGGGGCAGGTATAGCACTTCCTGCGGTTGCAGGTGAAAGTGCCGGGTGTGGTGGGGCTGGAGGGGAGTGTGGAGCGAACAAGGGAGTGACGGAGAGTGGTTCCTCCAGAAAGCAGACAGGGGTGGGGATGGAAAAATGTCTTTGCTGGTGGGGTCAGATTGTAGATAGCGGAAGTGTCGGAGGATGATGCGTTGGATCCGGAGGTTGGCGGAGTGGTATGTGAGGACTAGGGGGATTCTCTTTTGGTGATTATTGCGGGGACAGGGTGTGAGGGATGAGTTGCGGGAAATGAGGGAGACACGGTCGAGGGTGTTCTCGACCACTGTGGGGGGTGGGTGGGGACGTTGCGGACCTTGAAAAATGAGGACATCTGAGATGTATGGGAGTGGAATGCCTCATCCTGGGAGCAGATGCAGTGGAGGCGAAGGAATTGGGAATAGGGGACGGCATTTTTGCAGGAAGGTGGGTGGGAGGAGGTGTATTCTAGGTAGCTGTGGGAGTAGGTGGGCTTGAAATGGATATCGGTTTCTAGGTGGTTGCCTCAGATGGAGACAGGGAGGTCCAGGAAGGTGAGGGAGGTGTTAGAGATAGTCCAGCTGAACTGAAGGTTGTGGTGGAAGGTTTTGGTGAAGTGGATGAACTGTTTGAGCTCCTCTTGGGAGCAAGAGGTGGCGCCGATACAGTCATCAATGTAACGGAGGAAGAGGTGAGGTTTAGGGCCAGTGTAAGTACGGAAGAGGGAGTGTTTCACGTAACTTACAAAGAGGCAGGCATAGCTTGGGCCCATGCGGGTACCCATGGTCACTCCCTTTGTCTGTAGGAAGCGAGAGGAATCAAAAGAGAAGTTGTTGAGGGCGTGGACGAGTTCAGCTCAGCGGATGAGGTTGTCAGTGGAGGGGAGCTGGTCAGGCCTGCGGGACAGGTGGAAGTGGAAGGCCTTTAGGGTTTCTGCATGGGGAATGCGGGTGTGAGCTCAGAAGAAGTACAAAACAGATATGTACCATCATCTTTCATTCTCTCAGCAACACAGGGTACTGGAGCTCTGAAGCAGCTGAATCAATTATCCTGTAAGTCATTTCTTGTACAGGGCTCAGGAGATCCAGGCATCCTTCACCACACCTGCAATGCCCAGCTGCTATCAATTGTGTCTCCAAGAAACAGGACAAAATGTTAGTGTTGTGTCGTACCATGCTTGGACAATATGTTTGAATGAGCTGGAGGTATGTGTACGGAGTGACAAGTGGGTCGGAGGTATGTAGGATGGGTAGGCATGTTACTGTGAGATGGAGTATCTGGCTGTTCATATGAGTACTCAGCATCAGGGGCTCTTGTTGAATGAGTGATGTGGCTACGCACATTGTATTGCACCACAAACCTCTCATGCTGCTTAGTTTCTGGGGATGGGGGAAGGTGTTGTTTAAAGGCATTTTCACTGGCGTTGACTGCCAGTGTGGTCCCTAAATCTTGTGTCTCATCTCCCATTCCCTTCTGATACTGCTTTTTGAGGGCTTCCTAATTTCATGAGAAACCACAGTGTCTCTTGTCTTATCCATCTCCAGCCGCTAGGCTGGATCAATCAATCCTATGTGAAACATTCCTTTTACCCTGCAGCTTCATTTCCCAGGTTGCAGCAACAGCATACAATATAACAAAGTGTGAAGCTGGATGAACACAGCAGGCCAAGCAGCGTCTCAGGAGCACAAAAGCTGACGTTTCGGGCCTAGACCCTTCATCAGAGATGGGGATGGGGAGAGGGTTCTGGAATAAATAGGGAGCGAGGGGGAGGCAGACCAAAGATGGAGAGAAAAGAAGATAGGTAGAGAGGAGAGTATAGGTGGGGAGGTAGGGAGGGGATAGGTCAGTCCAGGGAAGACAGACAGTCAAGGAGGTGGGATGAGGTTAGTAGGTAGGAAATGGAGGTGCAGCTTGAGATGGGAGGAAGGGATGGGTGAGAGGAAGAACAGGTTAGGGAGGCAGAGACAGGTTGGACTGGTTTTGGGATGCAGTGGGGGGAGGGGAAGAGCTGAGCTGGTTGTGTGGTGCAGTGGGGTGAGGGGACGAACTGGGCTGGTTGTGGGATGCGGTGGGGGAAGGAGAGATTTTGAAGCTGGTGAGGTCCACATTGATACCATTGGGCTGCAGGGTTCCCAAGGAATATGAGTTGCTGTTCCTGCAACCTTCGGGTGGCATCCTTGTGGCGCTGCAGGAGGCCCATGATGGACATGTCATCTGAAGAATGGGAGGGGGAGTTAAAATGGTTCGCGACTGGGAGGTGCAGTTGTTTATTGCGAACCGAGCAGAGGTGTTCTGCAAAGCAGTCCCAAAGCCTCTGCTTGGTTTCCCCAATGTAGAGGAAGCCACACCGGGTACAGTGGATGCAGTATACCACATTGGTGGATGTGCAGGTGAACCTCTGCTTAATATGGAAAGTCATCTTGGGGCCTGGGATGGGGGTGTGGGAGGAGGTGTGGGGGCAAGTGTAGCATTTCCTGCGGTTGCAGGGGAAGGTGCTGGGTGTGGTGGGGTTGGAGGGGAGTGTGGAGCAGTCAAGGGAGTCGCGGAGAGAGTGGTCTCTCCGGAAGGCAGACAAGGGTGGGGATGGAAAAATGTCTTGGGTGGTTGGGTCGGATTGTAGATGGCGGAATTGTCGGAGGATGATGCGTTGTATCTAGAGGTGCAGCTTCTCCTCAAAGGGTCACCCTGCCTTGAATAAAAGCAGGCTGGTTGTACCTCATACTCTCAGCAGAACGTTACTTACCAATGATCCCTACCCATGCTGTGCACGCCATCAGCCGACAGTGTGGAAGCTCTTTTTAGGTATTCTTGTGGGACTTGAGTATCCATGGCTGAGCCACCAATTATTGCCAGCCCTGGTTGTCCTTGAGAAAGTGGAGACGAGCTGCCTTCTTGAACTTCTGCAATCCATGTTCTGCCTACTCTTAGCGAGGAAATTCCAGGAGTTTGACCCAGCAACAATGAAGAAATGGCAATATATTTCCAAAATGAGTGGCTTGAAGCAGAACATGCAGGTGGTGGGTGTTTTCATGTACCTGCTGTCCTTATCTTTCTGGGTGGAAGTGGTTGTGAATTTAGAAGGTGCTGTCTGAGGAACTTTGTTGAATTTCTGCAGTTCATCTTGTAGATAGTACACGCTGTTGCTCCTGAGTTGATGGTGAAGAGAGTGGATGCTTGTGGACGTGGCACCAATCAAGTGGGCTGCTTTATCTTGCATATCAAGTTTCTTGAATATCGTGGGTAATATTCCATCACACTCCTAACTTCTGCCTTGCAGATGGTAGACAGGCTTTGGGGAGGCAGGGAGAGAGACAGAGAGTTACTTGTTGCAATATTACTAACCTCTGACCTACTCTTGTAGCCACTGTATTGATATTTCGAGTCCAGGTGAATTTCTCATCAAATGGTAACCCCCTGAATATTGATAGTTGGGGAATTCAGTGATGGTAACACCAGTGAACATGGAGAGATAGTAGTTAGATTGATTCTTATTAGAGATGGTCATTGCCTGGCATTTGTGTGGTGTAATTTTACTTGCCGCTTGTCATCTCAAGCCTGGCTACTGTCCAGATCTTGTTGCATTTGAACATAGATTGTTTCAGTATTTGACGAGTTATGAAAGGCACTGAACATTGGCAAACATCTCCACTTCTGACTTCATGATGGAGGGAAAGTCATTGATAGAGTAGCTGAACACTACCCTGAGAAACTCCTGCAGACATGTCCTGGAGCAGGGGTGATTGACCTCCAACAACCATGATCATCTTCCTGTATGTCAGGTATGACTCTAGCCACTGCAGAGCTTGCCCCCGATACCCAATGATTCCAGTTTTTCTAGGTATCCTTGATCCACAATCCGAGGAATGTAGCTTGGATGTCTTGCCTCACCTCTGGAGTCCAGTTGTTTTGTCCATGCTTGGACCATGGTTGTAATGAGGTCAGAAGCTGAGTGGTCCTGGTGGATGTCAGTGAGCAGGCTGTTGCAGAGCTGATGCTGCTTGATAACACTGTTGATAACATCTTCCATCATTTTACCGATGATCAAAAGTAGACTGGCAGTGCAGTTATTGGCCAGGTTTGATTTGTCCTACTTATTGTGTACAGCACATACCTGGGCAATTTTCCACATTGTCAGGTACATGCCAATGTTGTAACTATACTGGAAGTGCTTAGCTAGGGGAGCGGCAAGTTCTGGAGTATAAATCTTTGTATGCAACTTTTGTACTATTTACAGGATGTTGTCAGGGCCCATATCTTTTTCAATATCCACTGCCTTTTGATATCATGTGGATTGAATCAACTTGGCTGAAGACTGGTATCTGTGAAGCTAGGGATCGCTGGAGGAAGCCAAGATGGATCATCCACTCAGCACTTCTGGCTGAGGATTGTTGTGAATGCTTCAGCATTATCATTTGCCCTGTTGTGCTGTGCTCTTCCATCATTGAAAATGGGGATTTTTGTGGAGCCCCATCCTGCAGTGAGTTATTTAATTGTCCACTACCATTCCCAACTGGATCTAGCAGGACTGCAGAGCTTAGATCTGTTCCATTGGTTATGGGATCGCTTAGCTCTGTCTATCATTTGCTGCTTATGCTGTTCAGTGTGCAAGTAGTCCTGTTTGGTGGCTTCATCAGGTTGATAACTCATCTTCAGGTATGCCTAGTGCTGCGTCTGGCATGCCCTCCTGCACTTCCATTGAACCGACTCTATTCTCTGGAGCAGTCACAGTGATGAGTCAGTGGTACCAGATATGGATGCTGCCCACTTCCAACTAAGTCAGTGAGAGAAAGTTGCATGCTGTCACGTCTGAAAACTGGAGTGAACTCATTTCCATTCAAGCTCTTCCTGACTGTGGGCAGTAATAATTAAACTGATGCTTTCTGCAGCAATATTTGCATGACAGTAATGACTACAAAAGGGAAATTTCCCTAAGTATTTGATTAAACCATTTTCTTTTGCTGTTTTACTATTCTTTTCCATCAGTATTTTCTGTAATCATTTACATTCCTTCAGTGAAAGCAGCGTCTGCTGTTATATAGTAAAATGTGAGGCTGGATGAACACAGCAGGCCAAGCAGCATCTCAGGAGCACAAAAGCTGACGTTTCGGGCCTAGACCCTTCATCAGAGAGGGGGATGGGGGGAGGGAACTGGAATAAATAGGGAGAGAGGGGGAGGCGGACCGAAGATGGAGAGTAAAGAAGATAGGTGGAGAGGGTGTAGGTGGGGAGGTAGGGAGGGGATAGGTCAGTCCAGGGAAGACGGACAGGTCAAGGAGGTGGGATGAGGTTAGTAGGTAGCTGGGGGTGCGGCTTGGGGTGGGAGGAAGGGATGGGTGAGAGGAAGAACCGGTTCGGGAGGCAGAGACAGGTTGGACTGGTTTTGGGATGCAGTGGGTGGGGGGGAAGAGCTGGGCTGGTTGTGTGGTGCAGTGGGGGGAGGGGATGAACTGGGCTGGTTGAGGGATGCAGTGGGGGAAGGGGAGATTTTGAAACTGGTGAAGTCCACATTGATACCATATGGCTGCAGGGTTCCCAGGCGGAATATGAGTTGCTGTTCCTGCAACCTTCGGGTGGCATCATTGTGGCAGTGCAGGAGGCCCATGATGGACATGTCATCAAGAGAATGGGAGGGGGAGTGGAAATGGTTTGCGACTGGGAGGTGCAGTTGTTTGTTGCGAACTGAGCGGAGGTGTTCTGCAAAGCGGTCCCCAAGCCTCCGCTTGGTTTCCCCAATGTAGAGAAAGCCGCACCGGGTACAGTGGATGCAGTATACCACATTGGCAGATGTGCAGGTGAACCTCTGCTTAATGTGGAATGTCATCTTGGGGCCTGGGATGGGGGTGAGGGAGGAGGTGTGGGGACAAGTGTAGCATTTCCTGCTTCTTGGGGCCTGGGATGTAGAACACCTCCGCTCAGTTCGCAACAAACAACTGCACCTCCCAGTCGCAAACCATTTCCACTCCCCCTCCCATTCTCTTGATGACATGTCCATCATGGGCCTCCTGCACTGCCACAATGATGCCACCCGAAGGTTGCAGGAACAGCAACTCATATTCCGCCTGGGAACCCTGCAGCCATATGGTATCAATGTGGACTTCACCAGTTTCAAAATCTCCCCTTCCCCCACTGCATCCCTCAACCAGCCCAGTTCATCCCCTCCCCCCACTGCACCACACAACCAGCCCAGCTCTTCCCCCCCACCCACTGCATCCCAAAACCAGTCCAACCTGTCTCTGCCTCCCGAACCGGTTCTTCCTCTCACCCATCCCTTCCTCCCACCCCAAGCCGCACCCCCAGCTACCTACTAACCTCATCCCACCTCCTTGACCTGTCCGTCTTCCCTGGACTGACCTATCCCCTCCCTACCTCCCCACCTACACCCTCTCCACCTATCTTCTTTACTCTCCATCTTCGGTCCGCCTCCCCCTCTCTCCCTATTTATTCCAGTTCCCTCCCCCCATCCCCCTCTCTGATGAAGGGTCTAGGCCCGAAACGTCAGCTTTTGTGCTCCTGAGATGCTGCTTGGCCTGCTGTGTTCATCCAGCCTCACATTTTATTATCTTGGAATCTCCAGCATCTGCAGTTCCCATTATCTCTGCTGTTATATACACTGGCCTCTTTCAGGCCCTTTTGTTCTTCACACTGCAGTGATGCTGCTGAATGGCAAAACCTCTTGCTTAAAGGAAATGTCCCATCAAGCAAAAACCAGGCCCAAACCATCTGGGAAACTTTTGTCAGAACAAGCTAGTGTACAAAACAGGGTCTTGTAACTTAGACCCAGTAAGATTGGGTACAAATGATTTCTGTGCTGCATGTTGATTCTATACTGACATATAATGTTAATTAACACCAATCACAATCTTCAGGTAGAAGACACAGAGCCAAAATACTCATGTAACAATTGAATGCATTTTCTTTTCGAAAGAAAGAGGCTGAAATGAAACATCAGGAGGACAGCAGAAAATTGGTGCATTGGCATATTGCCCTTTACAACAAGAGGACCAGATTTACTCCTATAAATTCCCAAAGAGCCAACTGACAGTCCTGGCTGGCCTGCAGTTTTTAACCTTAGAGACCAGTCAGTTCTCAAAAGGAACAGAACGAAAACTAAAGGACAATGTGGCGTGAAAAAAAAATTACTGACAGCCAGTTACTTGATTGTAGGAAATCCAAAAATTAAGAACTAATGATTTTATTAATTTAAAGCTGTAAGTTCCTGAGCCTATTACAGAGTTTGCTTCTGTTATTGCACATGGTTCAGAGTTAAAGGAAACATCTGATTCTTTCTACAGTTACTTGGGGAAGCTCAAATACAATGTAATTTGTCTGTTTTTATTACTGACCGCTGTTCTTTGACTTCTGGTTTAGGTTTGGTGAATTTTCAGGGACATAGGTTCAACAGAAAAGGTACACAGAGCCTGGTCTCTTTCAATGGCCCAGAGCTTGAACAGATACAATGCCGCCAGCAAAGAAGGCTCACCTACCACATACTGTCTGAAAGATTTGCCTGAATATTTGTTCCCTGGTCAGGAGTGCAGTCATAGTAACTAAGTGCAGGGGTAAGCTATTCGGCCCATTGAGCCTGCACCACTATTCAATATGATCATGGCTGATCGTGCAATCTCAGTATCCCATTCCCACTTTCTCTCCATGCCCTTTGATCCCTTTAGCAACAGGGGCCATGTCCAATTCACTCCTGAATATATCTAATGAACTGACCCCAACAGCTTCCTGTGGGAGAGAATTCCACAGGTTCACAACTCTTTGAGTGAAGAAATTCTCCCTTATCTCAGTCCTGAATTCCAACTCCTTATTCTTAGTTCTGGACTTCCCCAACAGTAATGGCATTCCCTAGCCCCACAAATTTAATGGTGCCCTGGATATGTGAGATAATAAGGTGTGGAGCTGGAGGAACACAGCAGGCCAGGCAGCATCAGAGGAGCAGAAAAGCTGACATTTCGGATCAAAACCCTTCTTCAAAGCATGGACTGAGAAGCACGCCACTGCAATAACAATATGTGGTAAAATCAAGCTTGCAACACAAACATAAGAATGATTGCCTTCAGGCTTACGTTAACAGACAGATTGAAATAGCAAGCACTGCTTTCTTTTAACACCACAGACAGATTTTAATAGAACATAGAACAGTACAGCACAGAACAGGCCCTTCAGCCCACAATGTTGTGCCGACCATTGATCATCATGTATGCACCCTCAAATTTCTGTGACCATATGCATGTCCAGCAGTCTCTTAAATGACCCCAATGACCTTGCTTCCACAACTGCTGCTGGCAACGCATTCCATGCTCTCACAACTCTCTGCGTAAAGAACCTGCCTCTGACATCCCCTCTATACTTTCCACCAACCAGCTTAAAACTATGACCCCTCGTGCTAGCCGTTTCTGCCCTGGGAAATAGTCTCTGGCTATCAACTCTATCTATGCCTCTCATTATCTTGTATACCTCAATTAGGTCCCCTCTCCTCCTCCTTTTCTCCAATGAAAAGGGACCAAGCTCAGTCAACCTCTCTTCATAAGATAAGCCCTCCAGTCCAGGCAGCATCCTGGTAAACCTCCTCTGAACCCTCTCCAAAGCATCCACATCTTTCCTATAATACGGCGACCAGAACTGGACGCAGTATTCCAAGTGCGGTCTAACCAAAGCTTTATAGAGCTGCAACAAGATCTCACGACTCTTAAACTCAATCCCCCTAAAATTCAATGCCTTGATAGCTTTCCAGCTCCCTTTAGAAACTCCAATGAGTTTATACTCATTTTACAAACATTCTTAACTCATACCAGATTTGAAACATTATCTCTGTTTCTTTCTCCACAGATACTACCAGACCCGCTGAGGTCTAAAAAGTGCAAAGGTTGAGTTTTCAGTGTCTCACTAATCAAATTCAGACCCGACTGAAGGTAGCTGCACTTTAACTTGTGCAGCTGTTTCTATGAACCACAAATATGCAAGCTACAACCCACCACTATTTGGTCCTCATGAAAATGCTGGAAGCCAAGTTAGGGCCTAGGGCTTCTGGATGCAGTGACATTTGCACCAGAAAAATCATATTCTTTTTGACATGAGAAGTTGTTGTCAGATAGAATCAGGGTAAACCCTAAGGCTTTCTATAGGTATTTAAGGAATAAAAGAATGACGAGAGTAAGATTAGGTCCAATCAAGGATAGTAGTGGGAAGTTGTGTGTGGAGTCAGAGCAGATAGGGGAAGCGCTAAATGAATATTTTTCAACAGTATCCACTCTAGAAAACGACAATGTTGTCGAGGAGAATACTGAGGTACAGGCTACTAGACTAGGTGGGATTGACGTTCACAAGGAAGAGGTATTAGAAATCCTTCAGAGGGTGAAGATAGATAAGTCCCCTGGGCTGGATGGGATTTATCCTCGGATCCTCTGGGAAGCCAGGGAGGACATTGCCGAGCCTTTGGCATTGATCTTTAACTCGTCATTGTCTATAGGAATAGTGCCAGATGATTGGAGGATAGCAAATGTGGTTCCCCTGTTGAAGAAGGGGAGTAGAGACAACCCTGGTAATTATAGACCAGTGAGCCTTACCTCAGTTGTTGGTAAAGTGTTGGAAAAGGTTATAAGGGATAGGACTTATAATCATCTAGAAAAGAATAAATTGATTAGGGACAGTCAGCATGGTTTTGTGAAGAGTAGGTCGTGCCTCACAAACCTCATTGAGTTCTTTGAGAAGGTGACCAAACAGGTAGAAGAGAGTAAACCGGTTGATGTGGTGTATATGGATTTCAGCAAGGCGTTTGATAAGGTTCCCCACAATAGGCTATTGTACAAAATGCGGAGGAATGGGATTGTGGGAGATACAGCAGTTTGGATCAGAAATTGGCTTGCTGAAAGAAGACAGAGGGTGGTAGTTGATGGGAAATGTTCATCCTGGAGACCAGTTACTAGTGGTGTACCGCAAGGGTCGGTGTTGGGTACACTGCTGTTTGTCATTTTTATAAATGACCTGGATGAGGGCGTAGAAGGATGGGTAAGTAAATTTGCAGACGACACTAAGGTCGGTGGAGTTGTGGATAGTGACGAAGGATGCTGTAGGTTGCAGAGAGACATAGATAAGCTGCAGAGCTGGGCTGAGAGGTGGCAAATGGAATTTAAAGCGGACAAGGGTGAGGTGATGCACTTTGGTAGGAGTAACCAGAAGGCAAAGTATAGGGCTAATGGTAAGATTCTTAGTAGTGTAGATGAGCAGAGAGATCTCGGTGTCCATGTACACAGATCCTTGAAAGTTGCCACCCAGGTTGAGAAGGCATACAGTGTTTTAGCTTTTATTAATAGAGGGATCGAGTTCCGGAACCAAGAGGTTATGGTGAAGCTGTACAAAACTCTGGTGTGGCCGCACTTGGAGTATTGTGTACAGTTCTGGTCACCGCATTATAAGAAGGATGTAGAAGGCTTGGAAAAGGTGCAGAGGTGATTTACTAGGATGTTGCCTGGTATGGAGGGAAGCTGTTACGAGGAAAGGCTGAGGGACTTGAGGCTGTTTTCATTAGAGAGAAGAAGGTTGAGAGGTGACTTAATTGAAACATATAAAATAATCAGTGAGTTAAATAGGGTGGACAGGGAGAGCCTTTTTCCTAGGATGGTGACGGCGAGCATGAGGGTCCATAGCTCTAAATTGAGGGGTGAAAGATATAGGACAGATGTCAGAGGTAGTTTCTTTACTCAGAGAGTAGTAAGGGAATGGAACGCTTTGCCTGCAACGGTCATAGATTCGCCAACTCTAGGTACATTTAAGTCGTCATTGAATAAGCATATGGACGTACATGGAATAGTGTAGGTTAGATGGGCTTGAGATCTGTATGACAGGTCGTCACATCATTGAGGGCCGAAGGGCCTGTACTGTGCTGTAATGTTCTATGTTCTACGTACCCACCACCAGATACAACCCCAGATTCTGGAAGCAAATGCAGTAGCTGTGAAATACAGAAATGTAGTAATTCAACCACTGAAACCCATTATGGAGGCAAGACACTAAACCACTCAAAAATAAAAATTATAATTTCATTAGAGACATGCACCTATGCCTTTGTGAAGAATTGCATTTCACCATTTGAATAATGTAACATGAGAAAGGTTTTGTTTTATATCCTTTTATTTTTAAGCTATGCTCTCACGTACTAAAATCATCCTCCTGCCTCTCAGTCATATATTTCTGTCTCCACCCTATCTTTCTGAGGTGTAAATAACCTAGGTTAAAAATAACTTCGTCTATTTCATATTTCACTAGGTAGAAATTTTGTACTCCTGGAAGTTTTCCTTACGTTTTAACAATATGAAGTAGTTTTAACAAAAACAAAGTTGCTTGAAAAGCTCAGCAGGTCTGGTGGCATCCATGAAGGAAAAAAACAGAGTCAACATTTCGGGTCTGGTGACCCAGTACCAGCCCTGATGAGCTTTTCCAGCAACTCTGTTTTTGTTCCCAATTTACAGCATCTGCAGTTCTTTTGGTTTTAATGAAGTAGTTTTGTGCATGCAAATGTGCGTTAAAGATATATTTTAAAAAGTGTTTTCTGACCTTCCCCTTTCCTTTGCCAATTCTGGTACCAGAATACAATACTTAAAAATCTTTTAAAAGTAGCCATTAGAAATTGTGTTAATGTGCCACTGTAGTGATTGTTTTTTTCCATTTTATGCTGACTAATGCCATGGATCACAATGGATTTTCACAGCTATTTAAAATGCTATATCAAGTCAATTATACGTTACATTGTGACAAAATCATAAAAAATTCAGAGTTTTCCACTTTCCCTAAAAATTTTCCAAACAATTTTCTTTTCAGATAGTCAGTGATTCTTTCTGATGCAAATCTTCTGAAATAAGATAAAAAGCAGCGGTTAAAGGTTAGCACGGTGAGTGTTAATGTGGATATAATTCTAATATTTTTCAGTGACGACTAACTGACAATTGCTGCCTGAAGCAAAGACAGGAACATTCTGGAGGCTGACTTTTCCCTGCCCCCACACATGTTTGCACAGAATCCAGACTGGAACATATTGGTGGCCAGAGCTCTCAGAGGCAGGTAATCATAAGCTGTGCTATCAGTTGCCAGAGGTTCTGACGCTGGGTCAGTGCAATGCAGCAGATGGTTCTGTGTACACATGGCAGGTTGTGGAAGCAACTGGGGACTTGCCCGCCAGCACTGGATACTTCTCAAATAACATCCATATCCTGGGGAGTTTCAGATGACATAATTAAAGAAGCTATGAATCATCATCTTCCTGTCTAAATATCTCATTTAGTTCACCTCCATTCATTAGCAGAATACAGTGCATTAATTTAGGTAATTTTGCAGCTTACAAGGCCATATGACACACCCACTCCTGATATTTCATAGCGGGTCTGTTCAAGGCTTAGTGTGTATTTAGTTATCACTTCTTGAATGCTGAAGATGTCTAAGCTTTAAGTTCATACACAGTTTCATCATTTGAAGCCTATCAAATGCTAATCCTACAAGGCAATTCTAAAGTTTTAGACTAGAAGGGCATCATGAAGAAGAATCAAAACGCTTTTTAAAAACAAAAAACTTACTAAACCTTGTAGAGTGGGATATTGCATGAAATGAGTAATTTTATCCCTCCACTATATTGTATGAAGACATTAGGGTTTTCTCTTTGGAAATTCTTGCTGCCTCCCTCACCTCACCCCCATGATATGTTTCTCAATTCCATTCTCCTGCCTTATCTCTGTAAGCATTGATCTCCTTACTTATCAAAACCTGTTTGTCTCTGTCTTAAATACACTCAATGACTTGGTCTCCGCAGCCCTCTGCATCAATGAGTTCCACAAATTCACCCCCCTCTTACTGGAGGAATTCCTCCTCATCTCAGCTCGAAAGGGTTGCCCCTTCACTATGAAGCCGTGCCCTCGAGTCCTAGTCTCTCTGATTAGTGGAAACATCTCCATGTCCACATTATCCAGGCCTCCTAGTATTCTATAAGATTCAATCGAAACCACCCTCATCCTTCTAAGCTCCATCGAGTACAAAGAGTCCTCAACTCCTTTTCATATGACAAGCCCTTCATTCCTGGGATCATTCTTACCCACCTCTTGTGGACCCCCTACAACACCAGCAGATCCTTCAATTCTCCAACTCAGTAAAGAAGACACCAAATGTAGCAATTTGTTCCAGAATAAATTAACATTTTATTTGATGTCTTAAACCAAATGGCAAAAAGCATAGGATTTTTTAAAAAAAGGAATGAATATTCGAAATGACCAAAAATGTCACATGTGCGAATGGGACAAATGATTCCACTTGTCTGCAATAGGCTTCAGGATTCATTTGTGCACATCATCACCACATTCCCATGTGTCATGGCATCACTGCATTCCCAAGCTGTCCCACCTGCATTTCACAACAAATGGTTTTTAAGGAGCGACAACCAAAACTGAGCCAGTAATATCAAACTAATTTGAATATTTCAGATTCACTTTATTGTTCTAACAAGATGAGCATGACCACAATATTGAAGGAAAACACATGTTGTAACAAAGTTATACAGTCATGCTCGACAGACAAACAGGGAAGATATGAGTAATTGGAGCAACAACCTCACACTGCACCACTATTTCCTGCAGGTATACATTCATTACTTCACCTGATGGTGGTGGCATTCACATTCAACAAAGACATTTATAAAAGACAAAATTAAGATTTGAATATAATTGTACCATACGAATATACGCAAAGAAAAAAATTCACTTGAAGATGATCTACTGACAAAATTATCAAAGATGCAGCAGCGATGCGCCAGTGAAAACAGCAAGTTTATGAGCTTCATTACGTGGGCCTTGGTGGAAAACACTGGTTTGAAGGAACCTCCAAAGTCAAAAAATCACTCCTTGGTCCTCTTTGGCAGATTTAGCTCAGCAGGACAACACACTCTCAGCTCAGAATCATGCACAATCGATTTCAGTTACACTGCTGTTGCATTAGAAAGCTGCTGCAGAGGGACAGCTTGAATGCATAGAATCGAGAGGGACTGGAAAAAAGGGAGAAATTTATGCTACTACACTATGCACATATTCTTTGATGTCTACAATCCAAGTAGCAGAAATTTAATGAATTTATACTTAGGAAATGTGAAGAATGAAAGGCTGCTGAGGGGACTATTAAAGTAGTATCAGAGATAAAGGGAATTGCAGATGCTGAAGAATCCAAGATAACAAAGTGTAGAGCTGGATGAACACAGCTAGCCAAATCCAAGGGTCTAGGCCCAAAACATCAGCTTTTGTGCTCCTAAGATGCTGCTTGGCCTGCTGTATTCATCCAGCTCCAAACCTTGTTATCTCTGAGTATTAAAGTAATACAGATAACAAAGGTTTGGATGAGAGTAAATGTGACAGATAATACTATGGATGCCAAAGTACGAAGACTTTTGGAGATGTCATGTTGTTGCAAGCTTAGCTTTGGATCAGATAGATTGAACCTTGATTGTTGAGTTCAGCCTAAGACAATAGCCAGGGTAGGGGATAGAATCTCTGGTCAGGGTGTGGAGTTTTCAGTGAGGGCTAAAGATTATGATTTCAGTCATCAGAATGTTTAACCAGAGGAAACTGCAGGAATGGAAGTCATACAAGCAACTTGTAAACACCGAGGCAGTGGAGAGTCAGGACATGAGGAGGAGAAATAGAATTCAGCTGATATTTCACAAACACCTGCGCGCGCGCGCATGCACACACACACGGCTGCGCGTTCAGAAAAGGGCTTCTAAGGAAATAAAGTTTCAATCAAATTATTATGTTTGAAGTTACTTTCTTCCAATATTACTTGACATAATAACCATGGAAACCTTACTTATGACTCTTAAGAATTCCAAACCACCTCTCAATCCCAAAATTAAGCCTTCATCTGTCAGAAATTATACACAGGGCAATTTAAAATACAGACAGTGGCACAAACTGTCCTGCCTTCTGGGTCCCAGTACTACATTAAGCTTTTGAGCAGCCAAGCAGGACCCCACAGAAAGACAGCATAGTCCTTATTTGAGCACGGATCAGTTCAACAATGTCAGGATCTAAACGCAATTTTAGACATTGATCCAAGTGGGTGCCTCCCTTAAGTTTTTAAACAAAAAGCAATAGGTTTCTGGCCATAAAGGAACAGGTGGACTTTGTTGTCCCAGACTTCCCTTGCTACACCCCAGTGGATCCATTCATCACACCCCTACAATTCTGGCTCATAACAACCATTCCCAACAGCTCATGTCCTTCTACTGCCAACGTCCCAGTCTCATCAATTGGCCAGTTGATAGGAATCTGAGAAGATTAAAATAAAATAAATTTTGTTATAGAGACTTACTAGAAAGTATTTTATATGCAAATATTTTGAAAATGTAAGTAAGCACAAGGCCAGATTGTAGTTTAAACAAGAAATTGAATCTTTCTTTTCTGTGCATTTACATCCAGCATTCAGTAATCTACTTAACATTTTCTGTGGCCTACTTGTCCTTTTTTTTCCCATCATGGCTGAAAGCAAAGCACAAAGACCAATCAATGTAACCAAGGGATTCCTCACGAGTACTGAGTGCAATGCAAGATCAATCGATCAAGTCCAAAGCTGAGACAGACTGTCCAATCAAATCCCCAAAGAAACACAGAAAAACGTGTGGGCTTTACAAACAGCTTTACCCTGATAAAAAAAAGTATTAGCTTGTTTCAATACTTAGAAAGATTGCCAGGAGAATTTTAAAAAAAAACTCTCCTTTAAACTTCATCCATACAACTATCTGTCAATTACAAAACGTAGGTATGAAAATATGTTTGAAGCTTACTTTATTAGCTATTGAAACAGATCATTTGTCACTGTTTGGAGTAAGGTTGTGATCCTTTTCAGGAATTTCCTATTTTTGTGAAACATTTTAAATTACAGAATTCCATCTTTGGAGAATTATGTCATGTGATCTCTTGGCTCTGTCACTCTGAACAGTTGCACTGTGCTCACAAAGTGCTTACGATATTAGGGGCTATTGTTGCACATGATTAATATAACATTACAAGAACAAGAATGAGGTAGGTGAGTTAAATGAAGGGAGAAGAAAAACCACAAATTACAAGATTTACAATGAATTAAGGGAACATGGATAGATTGGGTTAACAACTGGCAAGATGTTGTTTAATACAAATCTAAACACAAGGTAAAAAGATTGGATAAGGGAATAAGTAATTGGAACAAAAAAAGTGAATGGATAGGAGAGAAATGTAAGATACCGTTGGCTTTGAATCAATGCAAATGAGATCTAAAAATGTACGACCAGAAGCATAAAACATAAAGCTCAGGAGATAGCAATGAAGAAATCCTGCTCTGAGGACAGTGCAGATAAAAGTAATTATACTTACAACAGAGAACAGATCATTGAACAAGGAGGACTAAAAAAGCTTTGAAGGTCACAATGAAGGGAAACCAAATTCAGTAAGGTCATGAATCTTCTTCCAATAATAATAGTTCATTCAGTAAGTGGCAGAATGGATGAGAAGGGACTATTAACGAGAGTAGTAGATGGTCACTTCTCAGGCCCTATTTCAACATTGTTAGGTTTTTCAGGTTTCTTTGAAAACTATCTTAGGAAGTCCACATTAAATTCTGCAGGGAACACACGATAACATCCTGAAAGCTTAGTGCTCCTAGGGAATATATGAAACATCCATAGCTTTCTGAGGAGTTGCAATATCTACTTTCCTTACTCAGCTTTTAAACCAACTTCTTTTCTCTTGCAGTGTCTGTGATGTAGGTTTGTTCACAGTATTTCCCATTCTTAAGAATACCTGTGATTTTGAGTACTTTGGTAACATCATAGTCACACTCTGGTTCTTTACGTGGCTGTTTTCTGCGATCTGTGTTGTATGTCTGTGACCATTGACAGCACAGATGACAGTTGGGCCATGTTCTTCAATAGTTTGTCATTGTTTTAGATTGGTCATAGTAATCTAGACAAGAACAACGTCATTAACTGTTGGTAAACCATCTAGTTTCTTGATACTGGTTGGCATTATTAAGAACAATACTGGAATTTTCTCAGGCTTTGAATAACCTGGGAAATGTGCTACCAGGAAATAATCAACAATAGATAAATAATCTCAACATTGAGAATTGCAGTTCAGCATTCTGGAGAAAGTATCAAGTTTGATTTTCCACACAGTTTTAATTGAGACACATGAACCATTTCGGTGAATGGTCCAAGGCTTATTTGCATGTATTAACATCGCATTATTGCCCAATTGAACCGAAATGATATGCCCATTGCTATTTTTCCCAAGCAGTGGAAAGAAATTACACAGAGATCATTCTCAACCTGAAAGTCTGAGGGGGTTCCTGGTAGCTGAAGCTCAGCATATTCTCTGAGTTACCAAGTTGCCCAGCAGTCCCTAACAGCTCAGGGAATGCTCCATAGGCAGTGACAGTCTGCCCCAACAGCCGTCCAAGGAGGTTGGCATTGGGTAAGCACCAACCTCATTATATCCTGATTAAACATCTCTGACTCAGTCAGTGTGCAGTTTAGCACATTGGTTTTGTACTTTGAAGTTCACTGACACCATTCATCGTAATGCTGCTGCCAGGCCACTTTGGGCACAGAGATAGGTGCCATGTCATACATCAGAACAAAGTCCACCTCAGGGCTGTCAATACTGACATATTTTGTGCCTATTTGGATGCCCACAGTATCTCAGCTTCGCCTTCCTTTGGTTTAGTGTGCATTGCTGCCTCATTCAGAACATTGAAGCTCATCGCACTTCCATCTTGCCTTGCATTTAGGAGCAGACTCCAAATCAGACAGCCTATCACATACGACTGCAATGACCAGTCAAAGGGCAGGCATGTTGATGTACAACACCTCATTAAAGCAATGTCATATCTGCAGCTTTTGCAAGCAACTTACAAACAAGTCGAGTGTGCTTCAACTAAATGGCCTCGACCCAAAGTCTAGGAGTAGTCATCCTCAGTCCCGTCTAGGAAAACTGTTGTCATTGAGAAGATTTTGCTGCAGTTACAAGGACATCATCTGATCTCAGTCCGGGGGATGGGACACAGTCAGTTAGCTGCTTGGGCATTCAGGGTCACTGGATTTGTGGCAGTATAGCCCAGAACATGACCAAGGTCAGACCTACGAGTCCAACATAAGCAGAGATTATCAGTCACTCAATCAGGAAGCTGCACAGAGAGCAATCAGAAGTTTGGTAAGTCATCAGCTAAGGCTGTCATTCCATACTGGAACACAGTTAGTGTCTGTTCACTCGAAATCAAGGAGGGTTAGCAGATGCCACAGCTTTAGTTGTCAGGTTGGAAAAGTCACTTGTGAGGATTGGAGGCAGTATGTTGAAATGCAGAGGGGACAATAATTGTAAAGTGAGCACCACAATACACAAGGATTGAGATGGTAGAGTACCGGAGGGCAGGGTTTCTGTAAGAGGAGCAATCATTAATGGTCACTGTCATGCTGGTTTTGTTTTGGGGTGCAGTAGATGACATTGTTTGGTATCAGTAAGCTATAGGTCTAGGATTTAGGAGGTAAAACAGGGAAGTAAAAATTTAAATAAATGGGTTGGGTGGCGACTGTGGAAGCTTTAACCTGTTGTAGCTAACAGGAAGTACAAGGCAGAAAGGAAGATCAAGGTATGGGGTCTCCTAGATCAACAGGCTAAGCCTGTGACTCTCCCCGAGAACTGATAGTTACTTGTAATGACTTTCATTCTCATCTGAATTGTAAATACACAATAGAAATTAAAAAATGGCTCCTACCTGACTGAGTGAGTGGAGGAGGTGTATTTGTTTTATGTTGAGGGAATGAGCTCTACAATGTGAGGCCCTTCAAAGGACAATTGCGTTAATGAACATCCCACAAAACAAAGTGATCTCAGGTTGTGAATTCCAAATGAGAATTTGTGGCATGTAAAACTGTGTGATGGGGACATGCATTTATAAAAATGATCCTTACTCTCAAGATGGAATATTGTTATCAATGATAATGGGAACTGCAGATACTGGAGAATCCAAGATAACAAAGTGTGGAGCTGGATGAACACAGCAGGCCAAGCAGCATCTCAGGGCCACAAAAGCTGACGTTTTGGGCCTAGACCCTTCTTCAGAGAGGGGGATGGGGAGAGGGTTCCGGAATAAATAGGGAGAGAGGGGGAGGCAGACTGAAGACAGAGAGAAAAGAAGATAGGTAGAGAGGAGAGTATAGGTGAGGAGGTAGGGAGGGGATAGGTCAGTCCAGGGAAGATGGACATGCAGGGAGGCGGGATGAGGTGGTAGGTAGTAAATGGAGGTGCGGCTTGAGGTGGGAGGAAGGGATGGGTGAGAAGAAGAACAGGTTAGTGAAGTGGAGACAGGCTGGGCTGGTTTTGGGATGCAGTGGGGGGAGGGGACGAGCTGGGCTGGTTTTGGGATGCAGTGGGGGAGGGGAGATTTTGAAGTTTGTGAAGTCCACATTGATACCATTGGGCTGCAGGGTTCCCAAGCGGAATATGAGTTGCTGTTCTTGCAACCTTCGGGTGGTATCATTGTGGCACTGCAGGAGGGGTGCAGGAGAGGAGGCAGACAAGGGTGGGGATGGAAAAATAGCTTGGGTGGTGTGGTCGGATTATAGATGGCAGAAGTGTCGGAGAATGATGCGTTGTATCCGGAGGTTGGTGGAGTGGTGTGTGAGAATGAGGGGGATCCTCTGGGTGCGGTTGTGGCGGGGGCGGGGTGTGAGGGATGTGTTGCGGGAAATGCGGGAGACGCGGTCAAGGGCATTCTCGACCACTGCGGGGGGAAAGTTGCGGTCCTTGAAGAAGCCTGCCCCTTTGTAGGTTACGTGGAACAGTCCCTCTTCTGCACCTACACAGGCCCCAAACCCCACCTCTTCCTCCGTTACATTGATGACTGTATCGGCGCCGCCTCTTGCTCCCCAGAGGAGCTCGAACAGTTCATCCACTTTACCAACACCTTCCACCCCAACCTCAAGTTCACTGGGGCCAACACATCCCTCACCTTCTGGGACATCTCAGTCTCCATCTCAGGGAACCAGCTAGAAACTGATGTCCATTTCAAGCCCACCGACTCCCACAGGTACCTAGAATACACCTCCTCCCACCCACCCTCCTGCAAAGATTCCATCCCCTATTCCCAATACCTCCGCCTCCGCCGCATCTGCTCCCAGGATGACGCATTCCACTCCCACACATCCCAGATATCCATGTTCTTCAAGGACTGCAACTTTCCCCCCACAGTGGTCCAGAACACCCTTGACTGCATCTCCCGCATTTCCCGCATTTCCCGCAACACATCCCTCACACCCCGCACCTGCCACAACCACCCCCAGAGGATCCCCCTCATTCTCACATACCACCCCACCAACCTCCGGATACAACGCATCATCCTCCGACACTTCCGCCATCTACAATCCGACCCCACCACCCAGGCCATTTTTTCATCCCCACCCTTGTCTCCTTTCTGGAGAGACCACTCTCTCCGCAACTCCCTTGTCCGCTCCACACTCCCCTCCTACCTCACCACACCCAGCACCTTCCCCTGCAACCGCAGGAAGTGCTACACTTGCCCCCACACCTCCTCCCTCACCCCTATCCCAGGCCCGAAGATGACCTTCCATATCAAGCAGATGTTCACCTGCATATCTGCCAATGTGGTATACTGCATCCACCGTACCCGGTGTGGCTTCGTCTACATTGGGGAAACCAAGCGGAGGCTTGGGGACCGCTTTGCAGAACACCTCTGCTCGCTTCGCAACAAACAACTGCAACTCCCAGTCGTGAATCATTTTAACTCCCCCTCCCATTCCTCAGATGACATGTCCATCATGGGCGTCCTGCAGTGCCACAATGATGCCACCCGAAGGTTGCAGGAACAGCAACTCATATTCCGCTTGGGAACCCTGCAGCCCAATGGTATCAATGTGGACTTCGCCAGCTTCAAAATCTCCTCTTCCCCCACCACATCCCAAAACCAGCCCAGTTCTTCCCCTTCCCCCCACTGCATCACAAAACCAGCCCAGCTCGTCCCCTCCCCCCACTGCATCCCAAAACTAGCCCAGTTTGTCTCCATTTCACTAACCTGTTCTTCCTCTCACCCATCCGTTCCTCACGCCTCAAGCCGCACCTCCATTTCATACCTACCACCTCATCCCGCCTCCTTGGCCTGTCCATCTTCCCTGGACTGACCTATCCCCTCCCTACCTCCTCACCTATACTCTCCTCTCTACCTATCTTCTTTTCTCTCCATCTTCGGTCTGCCTCCGCCTCCCCCTCCCACCCTATTTATTCCAGTTCCCTCTCCCAATCCCCCTCTCTGAAGAAGGGTCTAGGCCCGAAACATCAACTTTTGTGCTCCTGAGATGCTGCTTGGCCTGCTGTGTTCATCCAGCTCCACACTTTGTTATATTGTTATCAATGCTCATATCTATAAATAACTTTGAGGTACAGTTTTGAAGTAACTTGATAGAACAATTGCATGAAGAGAATAAAAGTGGAAAACTGTTCATCTTAGGTATGGAGGTTCCAGGTTGTGAACCTGAAGACACCATCTTTTCTCTTCTGGGATCTATATAAGCATATTAAATCTAAAAAACAAGTCAGCACACCACACAAATCAAGATGATATTGGACTCAATTTAAGAACATTGTAAGCATCAGTCATAGTATAAATAAATTTTTTGCATTCCTGGAACTACGTACTTTATATTATCATAGATCCATTTTGACAATAAAGTCAAGAAATTGGTGGTCATCAGACCAGTCCTTAATGTATTTACATGCTATTCCTTTACTGTTATTGCTTTGCACATATTAAGACATTGTGTTAATGCTGAAATACAGTCAGTTCTGCTCTAACGTGTGTTTTTTCAACACAAATTGGCTTTAATGCATTTGATCGATTTAAACCACTACTTGTTGAACATGAACTTTCCTGACCTGTATTTGTTATAGTATGATTCCAGCCCTATTCGTTTAAATTGTGCGGCTATTGCGCTACTTTCTTATAACGCGAGATCACACAAGAACAGAACTATCATGTTGTATCAGAACTGACAGTAACAGACAAGATATGACATAAGGTGGCACAGTGACTAGCACTGTTACCTCACAGTGCCAGATTTAATTCAACTCAGGGGCCTGTCTGAGAGGAGTTTGCTCATTCTCCCCGTGTCTGCATGGGTTTCCTCCAGGTGCTCCAGTTTCCTCCAACAGTCCAAAGATGTGCAGGTTAGGTGGATTGATTGTGCTAAATTGTTCCACAGTGTCCAGGTACTTGCTGGCCAGGTAGATTAGCCATGGGGAAATGAGGGGTTAGGGTGATAGGGTTGGATCTGGGTGGGATACTCCTTGGGGGTCAGTGTGGACTTGATGGGCCGAGTGGCTTGATTCCACATTGTAGGGGTTCTAAGATCTATGAATGAGGCAGATACTCAGTATAGTTTAAAGACTTCTGTGATCATTGAACTTAATAAGTGAATCATAAGCAGTGACGAATTGTGTCAAATAAAATCCTAGTCACAAGCTATCCTGATCATGTCATTAGACATTACAGATTGAGCAGTCATCTCTGTGATGCAGAAGTAGTCATAAGTGAATTTGAAGTGTCACCTGCAGTCTAAATTCTCAAAATGAAGACAAGGGTCACACTGGCTGCGTAAGGCTCACAGCTGATTTCCTCTTACCTTAAACTGAACGTATTTGAAAACGGGCTCTTCCGTACAATGATAATGAGAACTGCAGATGCTGGAGAATCCAAAGTAACAAAGTGTGGAGCTGGATGAACACAGCAGGCCAAGCAGCATCTCAGGAGCACAAAAGCTGATGTTTCGGGCCTGAAGGGTCTAGGTCAAAACATCAGCTTTGGTGCTCCTGAGATGCTGCTTGGCCTGCTGTGTTCATCCAGCTCCACACTTTATTATCTTCCGTGCAATTGTTGCCTTTCTTCAGTGATGTGTACTGTGGATTGAGATAAGACAATCTTTCACTGTATTTGTGTGGCATGACTTGTGCTGCATACATCAGAGTAAAATCCACAATGTCAAAGAAACATATTCGGCCACATATGATGTTGAAGTAGGGAATATGTCACACATATAACAATGTACTTACAGAATCAACCAGAGAGAAAAAAAATCTGAAATAACTGTGGCTGCTGGAAATCAGAAACAAAAACCGAAATTGCTGGAAAAGCTCAGCAGGTCTGGCACCATCTGTGGAGCGAACACAATTAACGTCCTGGGACTCTTCCACAGGACATCGTGTTTATGTTTCAACCCAGAGATGTTTGCTCAAGTGTAGGAAGCGATTAAGTTCATGATAGCAATTTACATGGTTGCACTGATTCGCAGTAGCCAGAGCTCAGCTACTGTGATGGTACGGAGGCAAGATGAGTCACAATGAATATGCATAGATTGCTGTAAACTCAATGCAGTGGCAAAAATGGATTCATATTCAATCCCAGGAGTGGAATATTGTATTGAGAGGATTGGATAGCCAAAGAAATATCAGCTTTCAAAACCCAGATAGACTTTATGAATCTAAAGTCATGTTACATTGAAGGGACAATGCACAAGTAACCGATCAAAAGTTAACCAACCAGGTCATTAATGGGTTATAGGCTATTGTTTTGTACATATTGATAGCTTAGCTGTGTTCAGTGGTGGGTACGTTGTTGGAGAGGATTCTGACAGACAGGTTTTGTATGCGTTTGGAAATACAAGGACTGATATGGGATAGTGAGCTTGGCTTTGTGCGGGAAAAATCATGTTGATTGAGTTGTTTTGAAGAGGTGACCAAGATAGATAAAGGTAGGATGGTAGATGTTGTCAACGTGGACTTTAGCAGGGCCTTTAACAAGGCTCTGCATGATTGACTAATTAGTAAGGTTAGATCACAGGGGATCCAGGGAGAGCTAGCCAATTGGATAAAAAATTGGTTTGATGGTAGTACAGAGAGGGTGGAGGTCGAGGATTTTTGTTAAAATGGAACGGCTATGATCAACAGTGCACCTCAGGGGTAGGTGCTGGGTCCATTTATATAAAAGATTTGGATGAGAATATTGAAGGAGTGGCTGGTAAGTTTGCGGATGACACCAAAACTGGTGGCATAGTGGACAGTGAAGAAGGTTATCTTAGAATACAAGATGTTTGATCAGCTGGGCCAGTGGGACACACAGTGGTTGATGGAGTTTAATTGAGATAAATGCGACATGTTGCATTTTGAAGACAAACCATGGCAGCATTTATACAGTTAATGGGAAGGCTGTGGGGAATGTTGTCGAACTGAGAGACGCAGTGCTAGAAGTAGACAGTTCGTTGAAAATGGCATCACAGGTAGATAGGGTGGTGAAGATGACAGTTGGCATGCTTGCCTTCATCAATGAGCACATTGCATACAGAAATTGAGATGACATAATGCAGTTATAGAAGAGTTTGGTCAGGCCACTTTTAGAATATTGCGTACATTTCTGGTTTCGCTTTTATGGGAAGGATCTTGTTAAACTGGAAAGGGTGCAGAAAAAGAAATTACAAAGATGTTGCCAGCACTAGAGGGGTTAAGTTATAAGGAGAGACTGGATAGGCTGGGACTTTTCCCCCAAAATGTTGGAGGCTGAAGGTGACCTTACAGATGTTTATAAAATCATTAGGGGCATGGATAGGGTATGGGAGTCCAAAACTAAACAGCATAGGTTTAAGGTGAGAGGGTAAAATTTAAAAGGGATCTGAAGGGCAATTTTTTCACTGAGGGTGGTGCATGTGTGGAATGAGCCACCAGAGGAAGTGGTAGAAGCAGGTCCAATTAAAACATTTAAAAGACAATCGGACAGGTATATGAATAGGAAGGGTTTTAGAGAGATATGGGTCAAACACAGGCAAATGGTATCAGCTCAGTTTAAGATACCTGTTCGGCACAGATGAGTTGAACTGAGGGGTCTGCTTCCATGCTGTTTGACTCTACGACTATTTAAAGCAATTCATCCAAGAATTGAATCAGTTACGAAGAGCAAGTTTGGTTATAAACTTATCGAAAGGAGTTATTTATTTGGGCTACACAAATAAAAACCAAAAGAACTGCGGATGCTGTAAATCAGGATACTTCCTCGAAGAAGGGTCACCAGATCTGAAAGGTTAACTCTGTTTTCTCTTCCAGATGCTGCCAGGCGTGGTGAGCTTTCTAGCAACTTTGTTTTTGTTGTTGCATTTGGGCTACTTGATGGGACAAGGCCAAGCTGTGCCTAGAGATGTTGGTATTTGCACTGCCTAAAATAAATAGAAATATTTTATGATGTACAGGCATGAATGGATTGCAAAGACAGCCTGTTCTCAATTTTAGTATTATAGTGGCTCTCTGTACACGTTTATAACAGAAAGGCATGAAATGTGTATGGATAGCTAAGTGTCAAAGTGCCTTTGACGGGTTGAGAGCTGTATTGACTATAGCTCTAACTTTAATAGCACCAAATTATACTAAGTCATTTAAACTGGCTGTTGATGCCAGTGAGGCCGTTATTGCTGTGGCTTTATTCCCAGAAGACAAAATGGAGAATGAATAACCAATCAGCTGTTTCTCTTCCAAGTTGAACCCATGCCAGTAAAAACATTGAAATGGTAAAAAGAGACTGAGCTTGTATTGGCTGTACAACATTTTGAAGTCTTTACATCCAACAACTCTGCAGTGATTATTATTTTCATAAACATAATCCACAAACCCTCCTACCAGAATTGCATACCAAGAATTTGAGGCCATCTTATTGGAGTTTAACGCCACAAACATATGAAAATAATTAATGTGGCAGAAAGAGACATTGTTCATACCAGGTGCTTTCTCGTGATGCTAATATGGAACTCAAATACTGTGATCAAAATGGGCTAATGTAGAAAGTGACTTTTATGCTAAGTCATTGTGTATCTTATGTAAATACATTGTTGCTGCTTGAATAAAATCTAAAAGAAGAGAAGTGGGCTTTGAAATAGAAAAATTAAAATCTCTCTTAAAAGATACATTTTTCTTAATGCAGTGCCAAAAAAAGGTATGACATTAAGTTGAATTTATATCTTGCATTTTGTGTGTCAAGGAAGAGAAGCAGTTTCATTTGTGAAGTCAGGGCTATGATGCCAAGAAGTCTGGAGTTCTTGCTTTATTTGAAGGGGTAATAAACCAGCTCAGTGCATTACTATAGGTTCAGAAGAAAACTGCTTAGTGACAGTTGTTCAATGACTTCCCAAGAAAGGCAGAACAAACCTGAAAGTCACTCAATCAACACAGAATGACAGAAGATAGGAGCAGCAGTAGGCCATTCTGCCGTTAGAGTCTGGTCCATCATTCAATACAACCATGGCTTATCATTCACTTTAGTCTCCTGTTCCCATTTTCTCCCGATACCTATTGGTCCCTTTAACCTTAAGGATGAACTCTAACTCCTTCTTGAAAACAATCAATCTCTTGGCCTCAAATACTTTCTGTGGCAGAGAATTCCCTAGGTTCACCACGCTAAGTGAAGCAATTTTTCCTCATTTCATCCTAAATATAACATTCCCCATTAACAACGACTCGCCCTCCCAGCCTTATCGTGAGCAACTTGTTTGTTTGTCCAAGTCTCTTTCTCTCTCTTTGGGCTCTGTATTATTGTTTACTCCAGACCCCATCGACCTCCCTATTTTTTGCATATTAACTGATGTTTTCCCAGATAGCATCAGTTCTGAGGAAGGGTCACTGGACCCAAAGCAATTAACTCTGTTTTCTCCTTCACAGATGCTGCCAGACCTGATGAGCTTTTCCAGCAACTTTGTTTTTGTTCCTGATTTACAGCATCCACAGTTCTTTTGGTTTATATGTTGCACTGAGATTGTGGTTTTAGAAAAAGACCTGTTTCAATTTCATGCTCTGACTGGTGATACCTCAGAGCACTTCGACTTTTCTACTTCATCTCTAAGTTACATAGAACATAGAACATAGAAAAGTACAGCAAAGTACAGGCCCTTCGGCCCACGATGTTGTGCCGTGGAATAATCCTAATCCAAAAATAAAATAACCTAACCTACATTCCCCTCAATTCACTGCTGTCCATGTGTATGTCCAGCAGTCGCTTAAATGTCACTAATGACACTGCTTCCACGACTACCGCTAGTAAACTATTCCGTGCACTCACAACTCTCTGGGTGAAGAACCTCCCTCTGACTTCTCCACTATACCTTCCTCCTAACACCTTAAAACTATGACCCCTCGTGGCAGTCAATCCTGCCCTGGGGAAAAGTCTCTGGCTATCGGCTCTATCCATACCTCTCATTACCTTGTACACCTCGATCAGGTCACCTCTCTCCCTCCTTCACTCCAGAGAGAAAAGTCCGAGCTCTGTCAACCTCTCCTCATAAGACAAGCCCTCCAGTCCAGGCAGCATCCTGGTAAACCTCCTTTGCACCCTCTCCAAAGCCTCCACATCTTTCCTATAATGGGGCGACCAGAACTGGACACAATATTCCAAGTGTGGTCTCACCAGGGTTTTGTAGAGCTGCAGCATAACCTCGTGGCTCTTAAACTCGATCCCCCTGTTAATGAAAGCCAAAACACCATATGCTTTCTTAAAAACCATATCCACTTGGGTGGCAACTTTGAGGGAGCTATGCACTTGAACACCAAGATCCCGCTGTTCCTCCACACTGCCGAGAATACTGCCTTTAATCCTATATTCAGCATTTAAGCTCGACCTTCCAAAATGCATCACTTCACATTTATCCAGGTTGAACTCCATCTGTCATTTCTCAGCCCAGCTCTGTAAACTGTCAATGTCTCACTGAGGCCTGCAATAGCCCTCGATACTATCAATGGCACCTCCAACTTTTGTGTCATCAGCAAACATACTAACCCACCCCTCAACTTCATCATCTAAGTCATTTATAAAAACTACAAAGAGCAGGGGCCCAAGAACAGACCCCTGCGGGATACCACTCAGCACTGACCTCCAGGCAGAATACTTATCATCTACAAACACTCTCTGCCTCCTGTCAGCCAACCAATTCTGAATCCAGACAGCCAAATCACCCTATATCCCATACCTCCTGACTTTATGAATGAGCCTGCCGTGGGGAACCTTATCAGATGCCTTGCTGAAGTCCATGTACACCACATCCACTGCTCGACCCTCGTCAACCTGTCTCGTGACTTCCTGAAAGAACTCAATAAGATTTGTAAGGCATGACCTGCCCCTCACAAAGCTATGCTGACTCCCTTTAATCATGCTATGCTTTTCCAAATAGTCATAAATCCTATCCCTCAGAATTCTTTCCAAAACCTTGCTGACCACAGACGTAAGACTGACTGGTCTGTAATTTCCAGGGATTTCCCTATTCCCTTTCTTGAAAAGAGCAACAACATTTGCCTCCCTCCAATCTTCCGGGACGACTCTCGTGGAGAGTGAGGAAGCAAAGATCTTCGCCAGTGGCTTAGCAACCTCCTTTCTCACTTCCCGGACAACCTAGGATAAATCTGGTCTGGCCCTGGGGACTTATCAATCTTAATGTTTTCCAAAATTTCCAGCACATCAATTCCCTCAATCTCGATCTGTTCAAGCCTGTTTTCCTGCTCCTCAAAGTTCTCATTCACAACAAGCTTCCTCCACCTTATGTACACTGCCTTTTCCTTTTTGACGAGAAGCACCTCTGTATCCGTCATCCAAGGCTCCTTAATCTTACCCCTTCTTACCTGTCTCAGAGGAACAAATTTATGCATCACTCGCAACAACTGCTCCTTAAACAGCCTCCACATGTCTGCTGTGCCCTTTCTGTGGAACAATTGCTCCCAATCTATACTTCCCAACTCCTGCCTGATAGTGTCATAGTTTCCTTTACCCTAGTTAAATATCTTCCCCTGTAACTGCTCCTTTCCCTCTCCATGGCTATGGTAAATGTGAGGCTGTTGCGGTCACTGTCGCCAAAGTGCTCTCCCACCATGAGATCTGACACCTGTCCTGGCTCATTGTCGAGCACCAAATCCAAAATGGCCTCCCCCATCGTTGGCCTGTCCACATACTGAGTAAGGAAACCCTCCTGAACACACCTGACAAAAATGGCTCCATCCAAACCATCTGCACTAAGGAGGTTCCAATCTATATTGGGAAAGTTGAAGTCACCCATAACAACAACCCTGATACGTTTGCACTTTTCAACAATCTGCCGGCCTATGAGTTCTTACAGCAGGCCAAGCAGCATCAGAGGAGCAGGAAAGCTGATGTTTCGGGCCTAGACCCTTCATCAGAAATGGGTGAGAGAGGTGGTGAGGTTGAGGCGATTGATTTCTCGACAGCAGTTGGAGATGAAGAGGTCGAGGGAGGGTAGGAGGCCTTGGGGTGGTGTCCAGGAGGAGGACTTGTGTTTGAGGGGGGAGAAGGGGTCAGTAGAGGGAGGGTTAGGCTCATGGTTAAACTAGTAAGCGTGGAGGCGAAGGCAGCGGAAAAACTGCTCAATGTCCAGACGTGACTGGAATTCATTGATATGTGGGTGGAGGGGGACAAGGGTGGGCCCCTTACTGAGGACTGACCGTTCGTCCTCAGTAAGGGGAAGGTCTGGGAAGATGGTGAAGATTCAGCACGGCTGAACGCCTCATCCACCAACATTTCTGCCATCTGCAATCCGACCCCACCACCCAAGACATTTTTCCCCTCCCTACCCTTCTCTGCATCCTGGAGGGACCACTCTCTCCATGACTCCATTGTCCGCTCCACACTTCCCTCCAGCCCCACCACACACGGCACTTTTCCCTGCAACCAACCGCAGGAATTGCTACACATGCCCCCACATCTCCTCCCTCACTCCCATCCCAGACCCCAAGAAGACCTTCCACGTCAAGCAGATGTTCACCTGCACATCGGCTGTACCCGTTGTGGCCTCCTCTACATTGGGGAAACCAAGCGGAGGCTTGGGGACCGCTTTGCAGAACACCTCCGCTCAGTTCGCAATAAACAACTGCATCTCCAGTCGCAAACCATTTCAACTCCCCCTCCCATTCTTTAGACGACATGCCCATCCTGGGCCTCCTGCAGTGCTACAATGATGCCATCCGAAGGTTGCAAGAACAGCAACTCATATTCTGCTTGGGAACCCTGCAGCCCAATGGTATCAATGTGGACTTCACAAGCTTCAAAATCTCTCCTCCCCCCACTGGATTCCAAAACCAGCCCAGCTCATCTCTGCCTCCCTAAGCTGTTCTTCCTCTCACCTATCCCCTCCTCCCACCTCAAGCCAGACCCCCATTTCCTACCTACTAACCTCATCCTGCCCCCTTGACCTGTCCGTCCTCCCTGGACTGACCAATCTCCTTCCCACCTCCCCACCTACACACCTTTACTGGCTCCATCCCTGCCTCTTCGACTTGCCTGTCTCCTCTCCACCTATCTTCTCCTCTATCCTTCCACGATCTGCACCCCCCTCCTTATTTATTTCAGAACCCTCTTCCCCTCCCCCATTTCTGATGAAGGGTCTAGGCCCGAAAGGTCAGCTTTCCTGCTCGTCAGATGCTGCCTGCCCTGTTGTGTTCATCCAGCTCCACACCTTGTTATCTCATGACAGGTAATAGACAGGGTGGACAGCAAAAAGCTTTTTCCCACAGCGGGCAACTCAATTACTAGGCGTCATATTTTCAAGGTGAGAGGGGAAAAGTTTAAGGGAGATATGAGTGGAAAGTTCTTTGCACAGAGGGTAGTGAGTGCCTGGAACTTGTTGCCAGCGGAGGTGGTAGAGGTGGGCACGATAGCATCATTTAAGATGTATCTAGACAGATAAATGAATGGGCAGGGACCAGAGGGATTCAGATCCTTGGACAATAGGCGACAGGTTTAGATAGAAGATCTGGATTGGCGCAGACTGGGTCGTTCCTGTGCTGTAATTTTCTTTGTTCTTGAGATGAGACTAATAATCAAAAGCAGTTTTTAGAATTAGAATGCATTGGGTTAATTCCAACACACACTCTCCTAGTGAGGTCAGAGTGGAGTCAGGATGAATCATAATGGAGACTGACTGCAGAAAGGTAAAATGTAGAGGGACTTGGGGTCTTTGCACATAAATCTCAAAAAGGATTGCACTCATATTCAGTAAAGTAATACAGAAGGAAAATGGAATGGAGTATAAAAATAAGGAGGTCTTGCTAAAACTGTCGAAGAACAAAGTCAGACCACAGATGGAATGCAGTGAACGGTTTTCCTCCCCACTTTGTGAAGAACTATATGCTATCATTACCTCTGCTTTTACATGTTACGGCTTTAGAACAATCTGGGAGATAACAAAGTGTGAAGCTGGATGAACACAGCAGGCCAAGCAGCATCTCAGGAGCACAAAAGCTGACGTTTTGGGCCTAGACCCTTCATCAGAGAGGGTCAACAATCTGGGAGATGTTTGATTTGTTACATATGGGCACAGATCAATTCCACTTGATTTCTTTCATAGGTCCTTCATTGGCACTGATGTAACAGAAACTGGATTGTCAATGTACTCCTGTTGATCCTGTGATATGACTCAGGAACTTTTTCCTGCCTTCAATCTAGCAGCTCTTGTTGCTTCTAGCAGTGCTTGGCCAAAAGGCCTGGTTCTGTGCAAATGTGGCTTTTAACCTTAGCAAAAACAATAAATCAATCTAGAGAATTATTTATTTGACCACACATCTGATATGGTTTACTGTGTCAACAGCTGTTGGAACTTGAGGCCTGTTAATCATGAATATGCCTGGCAACATTTTGCACCCCATGTGCTACTTCAAGAGCTCTAGCAGACACAGTTGTTTAAAACTGAGAAATATTTTCATCATCGCTTCTTCTGGTCTGGCTAAGCCAAAACACCTCCACAACAACAGGTGGCTTTAGAATTACAAATACTTTCACTGTTTTTACTATCAGGTAATTTTTTTTACGGTTCAGTAGGGATACTCAGTCTCAACTGCAAATCGTTCTATATAATTCAAGTTTGACCTCATTTAACACACTGATTTTTACTAAATAACAAACAACAAAATCAGAGACAAGGTAAACCACAGCCCAGTAACTAAGGTGACAATATGAAAGAAGATTATGGTTGTCAAAGACATGTCCCCACAGTCCTAAGGACTCTATCACAGGACTTCCTCAGGAAAATGTCCTCAGCTCAACATTGTCATGCTTCACTAGGGTAGTCCACTGGACATCAAGACCTGCTATTCACAGAGTCATCAGTTCCCCAATTTCCGCAATCTTTTAAACCCAGTTTCACAGAAAGAATAGATCAGATTACTGTACTTCACAAGAATTACTATCTATTACACATAAAGGGACTCTATCTACAGATAAACAATCATGCATTGTCAACATAATAAAATGTGAGGCCGGATGAACACAGCAGGCCAAGCAGCATCTCAGGAGCACAAAAGCTGACGTTTCGGGCCTAGACCTTTCATCAGAGAGGGGGATGGGGTGAGGGTTCTGGAATAAATAGGGAGAGAGGGGGAGGCGGACCGAAGATGGAGAGAAAAGAAGATAGGTGGAGAGAGTATAGGTGGGGAGGTAGGGAGGGGATAGGTCAGTCCAGGGAAGACGGACAGGTCAAGGAGGTGGGATGAGGTTAGTAGGTGGATTCCTCATCCACCTACTAACCTCATCCCACCTCCTTGACCTGTCCGTCTTCCCTGGACTGACCTATCCCCTCCCTACCTCCCCACCTATACTCTCTCCACCTATATAATAAAATGTGAGGCTGGATGAACACAGCGGGCCAAGCAGCATCTCAGGAGCACAAAAGCTGACGTTTCGGGCCTAGACCCTTCATCAGAGAGGGGGATGGGGGGAGGGAACTGGAATAAATAGGGAGAGAGGGGGAGGCGGACCGAAGATGGAGAGTAAAGAAGATAGGTGGAGAGGGTGTAGGTGGGGAGGTAGGGAGGGGATAGGTCAGTCCAGGGAAGACGGACAGGTCAAGGAGGTGGGATGAGGTTAGTGGGTAGCTGGGGGTGCGGCTTGGGGTGGGAGGAAGGGATGGGTGAGAGGAAGAACCGGTTAGGGAGGCAGAGACAGGTTGGACTGGTTTTGGGATGCAGTGGGTGGGGGGGAAGAGCTGGGCTGGTTGTGTGGTGCAGTGGGGGGAGGGGATGAACTGGGCTGGTTGAGGGATGCAGTGGGGGAAGGGGAGATTTTGAAACTGGTGAAGTCCACATTGATACCATATGGGGTTTTTTCCACACATCAACGAATACCAGTCACGGTCGGACACAGAGCAGTTTTTCCGCCGTCTTCGCCTGCATGCCTACTTCTTCAACCGGGAACCCAACCCTCCTTCCACTGACCCCTTCACCCGCTTCCAACACAAGTCCTCCTCCTGGACACCACCCCCAGGCCTCCTACCCTCCCTCGACCTCTTCATCTCCAACTGCCGTCGAGACATTAACCGCCTCAACCTCTCCACCCCTCTCACCCACTCCAACCTCTCCCCCGCAGAACGGGCAGCCCTCCGCTCCCTCCGCTCCAACCCCAACCTCACCATCAAACCCGCAGACAAGGGTGGCGCAGTGGTAGTATGGCGTACTGACCTCTACATCGCCGAGGCCAGACGCCAACTCTCCGACACCACCTCCTACCGCCTCCTCGATCATGACCCCACACCCGAGCACCAAACCATCATCTCCAACACCATTCATGACCTCATCACCTCAGGGGACCTCCCACCCACAGCCTCCAACCTCATTGTTCCCCAACCCCGCACGGCCCGTTTCTATCTCCTTCCCAAAATCCACAAACCTGCCTGCCCTGGTCGACCCATCGTCTCAGCCTGCTCCTGCCCCTCCGAACTCATCTCCACCTATCTGGACTCCATTTTCTCCCCTTTGGTCCAGGAACTCCCCACCTATGTCCGTGACACCACCCACGCCCTCCACCTCCTCCAGGACTTCCAATTCCCTGGCCCCCAACACCTCATATTCACCATGGACGTCCAGTCCCTGTACACCTGCATTCCGCATGCAGATGGCCTCAAGGCCCTCCGCTTCTTCCTGTCCCGCAGGCCCGACCAGGCCCCCTCCACCAACACTCTCATCCGCCTAGCGGAACTCGTCCTCACACTCAACAACTTCTCTTTTGACTCCTCCCACTTCCTACAGACTAAGGGGGTGGCCATGGGCACCCGCATGGGCCCCAGCTATGCCTGCCTCTTTGTAGGTTACGTGGAACAGTCCATCTTCCGCACCTACACAGGCCCCAAACCCCACCTCTTCCTCCGGTACATTGATGACTGTATCGGCGCCGCCGCTTGCTCCCCAGAGGAGCTCGAACAGTTCATCCACTTCACCAACACCTTCCACCCCAACCTTCAGTTCACCTGGGCCATCTCCAGCACATCCCTCACCTTCCTGGACCTCTCAGTCTCCATCTCAGGCAACCAGCTTGTAACTGATGTCCATTACAAGCCCACCGACTCCCACAGCTACCTAGAATACACCTCCTCCCACCCACCCTCCTGCAAAAATTCCATCCCCTATTCCCAATTCCTCCGCCTCCGCCGCATCTGCTCCCACGATAAGACATTTCACTCCCGCACATCCCAGATGTCCAAGTTCTTTAAGGACCGCAACTTCCCCCCCACGGTGATTGAGAACGCCCTTGACCGTGTCTCCCGCATTTCCCGCGACACATCCCTCACACCCCGCCCCCGCCACAACCGCCCCAAGAGGATCCCCCTCGTTCTCACACACCACCCTACCAACCTCCGGATACAACGCATTATCCTCCGGCACTTCCGCCATTTACAATCCGACCCCACCACCCAAGACATTTTTCCATCCCCACCCCTGTCTGCTTTCCGGAGAGACCACTCTCTCCGTGACTCCCTTGTTCGCTCCACACTGCCCTCCAACCCCACCACACCCGGCACCTTCCCCTGCAACCGCAGGAAATGCTACACTTGTCCCCACACCTCCTCCCTCACCCCCATCCCAGGCCCCAAGATGACATTCCACATTAAGCAGAGGTTCACCTGCACATCTGCCAATGTGGTATACTGCATCCACTGTACCCGGTGCGGCTTTCTCTACATTGGGGAAACCAAGCGGAGGCTTGGGGACCGCTTTGCAGAACACCTCCGCTCAGTTCGCAACAAACAACTGCACCTCCCAGTCGCAAACCATTTCCACTCCCCCTCCCATTCTCTTGATGACATGTCCATCATGGGCCTCCTGCACTGCCACAATGATGCCACCCGAAGGTTGCAGGAACAGCAACTCATATTCCGCCTGGGAACCCTGCAGCCATACGGTATCAATGTGGACTTCACCAGTTTCAAAATCTCCCCTTCCCCCACTGCATCCCTCAACCAGCCCAGTTCATCCCCTCCCCCCACTGCACCACACAACCAGCCCAGCTCTTCCCCCCCACCCACTGCATCCCAAAACCAGTCCAACCTGTCTCTGCCTCCCTAACCGGTTCTTCCTCTCACCCATCCCTTCCTCCCACCCCAAGCCGCACCCCCAGCTACCTACTAACCTCATCCCACCTCCTTGACCTGTCCGTCTTCCCTGGACTGACCTATCCCCTCCCTACCTCCCCACCTACACCCTCTCCACCTATCTTCTTTACTCTCCATCTTCGGTCCGCCTCCCCCTCTCTCCCTATTTATTCCAGTTCCCTCCCCCCATCCCCCTCTCTGATGAAGGGTCTAGGCCCGAAACGTCAGCTTTTGTGCTCCTGAGATGCTGCTTGGCCCGCTGTGTTCATCCAGCCTCACATTTTATTATCTTGGAATCTCCAGCATCTGCAGTTCCCATTATCTCTCTCCACCTATCTTCTTTTCTCTCCATCTTCGGTCCGCCTCCCCCTCTCTCCCTATTTATTCCAGAACCCTCACCCCATCCTCCTCTCTGATGAAAGGTCTAGGCCCGAAACGTCAGCTTTTGTGCTCCTGAGATGCTGCTTGGCCTGCTGTGTTCATCCAGCCTCACATTTTATTATCTTGGATTCTCCAGCATCTGCAGTTCCTATTATCTATGAATTGTCAACAGGTAACTTTATTAGTCAAACCTCTAGTGCCCTGAGTAGAGACCCCATATACACACATACAGACAGACACAGACAGGCCAAACAATTCAGGTGTTTTGTGCAAAGGGAAAGACTGGGAAAGTATTTCACAGGATCTGCTGAGATGACTCTTTTGCTGATTAGAACAATGTTTCTCAATCTTCCTTCTCCAGATGTTTTCAGGAAATGCAAGATGACTGGCTCACACTTATAAAATACCTTATTGATTAAAAGGACCTGTTCCTGTGCTGTGATAATGGGAACTGCAGATGCTGGAGAATCCAAGATAACAAAGTGTGGAGCTGGATGAACACAGCAGGCCAAGCAGCATCTCAGGAGCACAAAAGCTGACGTTTCGGGCCCAGACCCTTCATCAGAGACCTGTTCCTGTGCTGTATTGTTCTTAACCCCAGACGTCATAATCTGTAATAAAATGGAATACTCAAACCTCTTAACTTTTCCCCAAGTTACATACCATCCTGATGAACAAATATTGCTATTGCTTCAACTCAGCTGGGTCAAACCTTTAGGCTACTTCACAACATATAGTTGTTCCAGCTTTCCACTACTGCCTCATCAGTTTGAGGAGGAGTGAGGAATTTTAGAGCAGTAATTTGGCCTTAGATATATCCATTCCTTAAATTTCCATTTTTAATTATTTAAAATTCATTCACAGGATGATGGCAATGTTGGCTGGACCAGCATTGATTGCCCATCTCTAATTGCCAGAAAACTTCCTCAGAAAACAAAGAAGGGTCAAGACCCGAAACGTCAGTCTTCCTGCTCCTCTGATGCTGTTTGGCCTGCTGTGTTCATCCAACTCTACACTTGTTATCTCAGATTCTCCAGCATCTGCAGTTCCTACTATCTCAGTAACCAAATACAAGCAAAGTCTTCATTGGGATTATCAACTTTATTGCACCAGGAACTCAACTTCCGGAATTTTGCAAAGAATTTTTGAATGTCTTGAATGTCCTACTATCTCTCTCTCTCTCAAGTTCAGTTGATGTGGTTTATATGGATTTCAGCAAAGCTTTTGATAAGCTCCCACATGGGAGAGTGGGAGAATATGGAATTGAGGGAAATTGGCGAGATGGATCAGAAACTGGCTCACTAATAGGACACAAAAAAGGGTAGAGGTGGAAGGCGGTTTGAGTGACTGGGGGCTGGTGTCCAGTGTATCAGAAGGATCATACTGGGACCGTTATTGGTTGTTATATACATAAATGATCAGGATTAAAGTGTGGGGGAATGTTAAGCAAGTTTGCAGACATCACCAAGTTTTGTAGAGTGGTTAATAGTTGTGGGATACAGGAAGATAAAAAGCTTGGTCAGGTGGGCAGACCAGTGGCAGATGGTATTTAACCCTGATCAGTGCGGGGCGATGCATGTTGGAATAAGAAACAAGGTGATGGAGTATGTAAGGAATGGCAGGACACTAAGTAGCTTAGAGGCACAGAGGGATCTTGGAGTAATTATTTATAGATCTCTGATGGTGGTGGAACATGTGAGTAGGATAGTTAAGAAGATACATAGGACTCTTATTTTCATCAGTCGTCACATAAAGTATAAGAGCAAGGAGGTAATGTTGGAGTTGTACAGAACATTGGTCAGGCCGCAGCTTGCGTACTTTGTGCAGTTCTGGTCCCCTCACTACAGAAAGGATGTGATAGCACTAGTGGGGGTACAGAGGAATTCACCAGAACGTTTCCTGGGATGGAGAAATTGACCTATGAGGAGACACTGGATAGGCTTGGATTGCTTTCTTTAGAGCAGAGAATGCTGAGAGGCGACATGTTTGAAGTGTTTAAGATTATTAAGTGCATGGACAGGATGAGTAGAAAACAGCTGCTCCCCTTAGTTGAGGGGTCGATCATGAGAAGGCACAGTTTTAGGGTAAGGCACAAGAGATTCAGAGGGGGTTTGGGAAAAAGTTTTGTCACTCAGCGGGTGGTGGGAATCTGGAGTGCACTGCCTTGGAAGATAGTGGAAGCTGGAAACGTTCCAATCTTTTAAAGATATTTGGATGAGTACTTCAAATATCATAACATTCAAGGATATGGGACAAGTGCAGGAAATTGGGATTAGCATACCTTCAGTGGTAGTCATGTCATGTAGGCTCGATGGGCCGAAGGGCCTTTTCAATGCTGTATCAGTCTATCTACACTTTTTTAAAACAAAAAGCATTTTTCAATGCTGTGGGTGATAGATTTTGGATAAAGAAACAAACTTTGTCTTTCATTCCTACTTGGTAACTGCGAGAGAATTCCAAGTGAGATTAACAATAAAACACAGGAGTATTTCAAAATCTTCATCTCTTTGGAGATAAAAAGGTGAAAATCTTTTGAAGTTTTACAGAATCAACAATGAACTTTCCTCAGGTGGCAACACATACGTAGGCGTTTACTGACTAGCAGTCATCTTGGCACACAATTTAAATTTTCAATGAAAAATATATTTGATTCTTCATCCAATTAAAATAATTATCCTTGAATGGATTTCAAATAAAAACTTATTCTTCTCTGCTTTGTAATGTCCTCTCATCCTACAACCCCCAAGATGTCCACATGGTATAAATTCAACTTCATACATTTTCCAGTTTATTCACTTTACCATTAATGACAACCTTATCAGCTGTCTGGATCCTAGCTTTGTAATGACCTGCTGAAATCTCTCATTTCTTTACTTCTCATTCTGTTTCCGATCTTTGTGGCCTGTATTTTTCATTTCCTTCCCACAACTAATTTATATTGATGCTCTGGTTTTAAAAAAAGTACTTGGGGAAAGTATAGCATGAGATATGAAAGCTAACAAGATGTAAAACGGCTAACCATCCAATAGCATCAATAGACATTGAATTCACTTCATCTTTCCCTGGTTTTCTTTGTCCATTCATTTTCCAAGTGAGTAAATTCATGTTGAAAGATTGTTGATTTATTTAGAAAGGATTATGAATCATGAAATCCTTGAAAAATGGGCAAAAAGCATTATTCCATGCTGCAGTGTTATTCACAAGACTCCTCTTCCAGCTTGTTGGTTGTCTACTTCAAGTAGAATGATTGAGAGAGAGAGAGAGACGGCTCCATGTACACATTACCTATCTATTAGGAAGCATCAGCAGCACTCAGACCATTAACAGCATCATGGTGGTTAAATGACCCCTTTCCCCCAGAATGAAACTAAAATCATGCCATCACCGTCTGCTGCTAATGAATGTGATGGTGCTATTTGTTGCACGAATGTTACTTTTCACCAGTGAATTCTATACTACAGCTTGACACAGTTAACATAGCCACATGGGTTAGTTCAGATAATATAAAGATATTCTATGAAAATCCATTCAATCCTCTTTCTGAAACTCCAAAATCCAGTGCACAGGACAACAGAAAAATAGAAGCTCATCCTTCCAAGTTCCAAAATAATGAAGACAGAATATATTGACATTCAGATTCAGAGGTAGAAAGAGAACAGAAGTTAAAATCTGCCATTTAAAAATTTTAATCTTTGTGATAATATCCGTGGTGGAATTAGTTGCATTTTTAACATAGAAGCATATGAATTAGAGTATTCAGAGTCATATCCGACTTGACACATAAACTCTGTTTCTCTCAAATGCTGCCAGACTTGTTAAATTTCTCCAGCATTCTGTGTTTGCTCCAGATATTCAGTATTTTTCTTTTACACTTGAGTTTGTGACTTGTGAAACTGCAACAGCTAAATACCATGTGGTTGCCATCATATAAGCAAAAGCCAAGAACATTTCTCAAGCTGCAAGCCTGCAGTAATCATGTCAGTAATTCACAAAGGGGCAAGTCATCAGCAAGTCTGTAATAAGCTCGCAGAGCTGAAGAATTCACTGAAGTAGAAGCCACTTACAAAACAGATTTCATGCTAAATTGTGCTAGAATATAGTTAGTGATGGGGAGAAATCCTTTATGTGGGGAGGTGCTCTCCACATGTCAAGAGACACAATATATTGGTTTGAATATCACTATTTTGCTTATGTGTTGTAACTCAAATGTTAAAAAGAATAATTTTCAAGTACAGCACAAAAGTAACTTTCACATGATTTATCTAGCCCACAGCATTCTAGTTTTGGAGAGCACTTTGTAATATCTTGTAAAATATGAGAACCGCCAAATATAGCGAGCAACCAACATCTTGCTTGCTTCTGTGGAGAACCTCGCTAGTACCTATGCAAGTGAGGGAATTTTGTTTTTGTTTCTACTCCCACTACCACCCAGAAAAGATAAAGTGTATTTTCTCCCCACCAAATCGGAGACTTGGATAAAAGCACAAACACACCGATATGCACAAGAATCCATGCCCCTACATGGGTCGCTGCTTCCATCTAGCCTGGTAAAGCAGCACAAGCAAATTCACAGAGGAAGGTACATTAAAATAAATGAGATATACAATCACATTAATTCTTTTAGCTTCAGTGACTCAATAATTATTCACTCAATTTCGAACATGAGAGCTTGGGAAAACATTGTCCCAGAAACCAGTCAATAAAAAAAAAGGACAGACCCATATTGCTCAGAGGCTTTGGTTTCTCTAGGATGATAATGCTGATAAGACCTGAGAGGCCTTCTCCACTCTGGTCATGCTTATGAGAAGTACACTTTTTATTTCAGCAATGTCCTACAGAATATGTTGAAACTCAAGACCTTGGTACAATATGATGGTATATCAGCAATAAAAAGTGGCCTTTTGACATCTAAATGGACCCCAATCATGCTACTTTTGGAAAGTGCCTGGTCTAGCTCAAATATCGTTTAAGTCCACGGCATCGCTACAATTTTTAGTGATCACTAACAGGATGCTGCCATCATGCCAAGAAAATGCTGTGTTGACCACACAAGCAGGTGATGTGATGAATGAATGTCAGGGTTGGTGAAACGTCAGGGATGTCCCAATGACTGGTGGATAGAATCAAATAGCATGCCCCCCATGGCTACTCACAATCGATCAAACATGGGTCATGCTGAACTAGCCCATGCTTGCAAACCTCAGAATATAACATTGAACATTCATTGTGAGCCTGCAAATGGACAGCACTTGATAGTCAATCACAAATGTTACTGTAATGTACAAATTTATACAGGGCTCTATACTCTACAGGAAAAAGAAACATGTCTGGACATTTTACCCTTTTTTGAATTAAAAGGTGAACAACAGCCTAGGGAAACAATTGATTCTTGGGACACTTTTTATTGCAATATCACAATCAATCACAGTCAAATTGCTGACTAATCAACACAACCTTTTCACACTGTATAAATTGCTACTCCCTGGCCTCATAAATGCAAGACAAAATACTTTGATAGAACATCTCTATCTTCAACAATACTTCAGTTTTGTGTTATCTGCTGCCTATTTAATACAGCTCATATCTAAGACATTTCCACCTTATTATCAAAAAATTAGTAACTAAATACATCCGCTGTCGTGGCCTCCTCTACATTGGGGAAACAAAGCGGAGGCTTAGGGACCGCTTTGCAGACCAACTACGCTCGGTTCGCAATAAACAACTGCACCTCCCAGTCGCGAACCATTTCAACTCCCCCTCCCATTCTGGGCCTCCTGCAGTGCCACAACGATGCCACCCAAAGGTTGCAGGAACAGCAACTCATATTCCGCTTGGGAACCCTGCAGCCCAATGGTGTCAATGTGGGCTTCACAAGCTTCAAAATCTCCACTCCCCCTACCATATCCCAAAACCCTGCCCCCGCTAACCTGTCTTTTCTCCCATCTATCCCGTCCTCCCACCTCAAGCTCCAACCCCATCTCCTACCTACTAACCTCATCCCACCCCCTTGACCTGTCCATCATCCCTGGTCTGACTTATCTCCTCCCTACCTCCCCACCTACACTCACCTTTACCGACTCCATCCCTGTCTCTTTGACCTGTCTCCTCTCCACCTATCTTCTCCTCAATCCATCCTCTATCTACTTCTCCCTATTTATTTCAGAATCCCGTTCCCCTCCCCCATTTCTGAAGAAGGGTCTAGGCCCGAAACATCAGCCTTCCTGCTCCTCTGATGCAGCTTGGCCTGCTGTGTTCATCCAGCTCTACACCTTGTTATCTCAGATTCTCTAGCATCTGCAGTTCCTACTATCTCAGTAACCAAATACAAGCAGAGTCTTCATTGGGATTATCAACTTTATTGCACCAGGAACTCAATTTCCTGAATTTTGCAAAGAATTTTTGAATGTCTTGAAGTGGTCCACGATTGAGGTCATCACGATTTACAGCTCTGCCAAGCATTCAGAAGAAATAGAGGCACAGTTCTGGATTAAATTTCTTGAACAATAATTTTGTTAAGAAGTCAAATTGAAATAAATTAAGTTTGGACTGATTCTTGCCTGCTCTCTTCATTATGCTAAAAATAATCTGCACACTTAACAAACAAAGGGACAGCTTTAAACAGTATTCACCAGTTTTATTTTTGCCCAACTAGACACCTCACAAATTACAGAATTCTGATAGCTCAGAAAGATGCTATTCAGTCTGACATGTCTACGCAAACTTATTGAATGCACACTCATACTGCTGTTTTCTTTATGTAACTCCACATATTTTTACATTTCAGATAGCCGTCTAATTTCCTTTTAAATGTTTCTATTAAACTTATCTCTAACACAATCTCAGGCAGTGCATTCCAGATAATGACCACTCACTGCATGAGAAAGCTTTTATCTGAAGTTGCTTTTGTTTTCTTTAAAATTGACCTTAAATCTGTGCCAATTGTTCTTGATCCGTTCTCAAGACGGAACAGTTTCTCCCTCTTTAATCACTCTGGATCCCTCATGATTTTGAATATCTCTATCAGACTTTCTCTGAGTCTTCTTGTTTCCAAGGTAAACTGTCCTGACTCCGTTGATCTACCTTCATTGCAGGGGTCCCTCTCTGAGTGCAGGCTGATAGAAACATAGAATGCCCAGGGTGCGGAACCAGGCCATTTGGCCTAAGTTCACACAGACAATTTGAAGACCATCCCACCCGTACTCATTCCCTAACACTATTCCGGCATTTCCCTTAGCTAACGCACCTAACTTACACATCCTTGGACATTATGGACAATTTAGCATGGCCAATCCACCTAATTTGTATATCTCTGGATGCGACAGACAGTGGCTAGAATCGAACCTGTGTCCCTGGCACTGTGAGGCAGCTGAGCTAACTTGTTACCCGTTTATTTTTAAGAAACAATAGCTCTCTATCTAACGCTATTGAAACACAGAATCCCCAAAGTGTGGAAACAGACTATTTGGCCCTACAAATCCACACAGACCTTCTGCAGACCATCCCACCCTGATCTCTGATGGTCACTTCAACTGCTTGTCAGCATGATGTGCTGGTACAAAGGTACATGAGTTTAATTGCAACTTATTTCAATAAAAAAAGTCCCCATGTTTACAATACAGTGAAATGTTTTGGGGCAATAGGTGGCTTTGAGCTTTGTCTGACCGATCAGCAGCTTTACCGATTATGGTGCCAAATTTCACGCAGCCAGCCAGATGGGAACTGGACAGTTTCAGCCGAAGTCACCGAGGTTACATTCAGTCCAATGCTGCTCTCTATAGTAGTCAATGTAAAATCTTGTTGATATCAAACTAGTACTGCTCCCACTGCCCTGTTCCTGCCAGGGAACTGACGGTAAAAGTAGGGTCTACCAGCGAGGAGTGGTGTAAATCAGAATGGTGACACATTTGTGATAATGGGAACTGCAGATGCTGGAGAATCCAAGGTAATAAAATGTGAGGCTGGATGAACACAGCAGGCCAAGCAGCATCTCAGGAGCACAAAAGCTGACCCTTCATCAGAGAGGGGGATGGGGAGAAGGTTCTGGAATAAATAGGTAGCGGGGGAAGGCGAACCGAAGATGGAGGGAAAACAAGCGAGGTGGAGAGGAGAGTATAGGTAGGGAGGTAGGGAGGGGATAGGTCAGTCCAGGGAAGACGGACAGGTCAAGGAGGCGGGATGAGGTAGTAGGTAGGAAATGGAAGTGCGGCTTGAGGTGGGAGGAAGGGATGGGTGAGAGGAAGAACAGGTTAGGGAAGCGGAGACAGGCTGGGCTGGTTTTGGGATACAGTGGGGGGAGGGAACGAGCTGGGCTGGTTTTGTGATGCAGTGGGGTGAGGGGAGGAACTGGGCTGGTTTTGGGGAACCCCACTGCATCCCAAAACCAGCCCAGTTCTTCCCCTCCTCCCACTGTATCCCAAAACCAGCCCAGCCTGTCTCCGCTTCCCTAACCTGTTCTTCCTCTCACCCATCTCTTCCTCCCACCTCAAGCCGCACCTCCATTTCCTACCTACTAGCCCATCCCGCCTCCTTGACCTGTCCGTCTTCCCTGGACTGACCTATCCCCTCCCAACCTCCCCACCTATACTGTCCTCTCCTCCTATCTTGTTTTCTCTCCATCTTCAGTCCGCCTCCTCCCGCTACCTATTTATTTCGGAACCGTCACCCCATCCCCCTCTCTGATGAAGGGTCTAGGCCTGAAACGTCAGCTTTTGTGCTCCTGAGATGCTGCTTGGCCTGTTGTGTTCATCCTGCTCCACACTTTGTTATCTTGGTGACACTTTTGATCTGGTTTTGAGCTGTAATTTGTATTTGGGACCGCACAGCTCTTCAAAAATAATTCAGATTTTTATTTAAATGCCAGATACAGAGAGGTGGAAGCAGTAAATGATTCTCAATTGTGTCCTGTGATAGTGTGAAGAATTTTCCACTGAGTCCCCTCACTTTCCTCAGAAATTTGGCCCACAATAATCCTGCTAGGTCAGATCAGTTAAAATTAGGTACGGGTTCCACTGAGGGACCTCATGTGGCGATGGCAAACAACAATTAATACAAGAAAGATTGCATGGCATTAGGAAAAATGGTTTGAAAAAATTAAAATATATACACTAGGTCATAAAAAAGATTTAAACAGCAACCTGCCTTTTCTTTTCTTTAGTACAGCCACTAGTTTCAATGGTTTATAACAGCAGGTTCCTTCTCTCCCTTTGTGGATCGAAGCCATTCCTATGATCACCAGCATGGGTCCCTGAATATATAAATAGCCCTATTCCTGGGATTTGCAATGGGGTTCTATGATGAATCAAGAAGTGGCAGCTGAAGGTGTTTGTGTGTCTGTGTAGATCAATTTTGTACAAGTAATTAATATTAGTCTCAGTTTTAATTTATTGCTGGCCCAATCAGCAATGTCCACTGCCCATGAGTCAAGAAAATAAAGGCAATTGTCAGTCACAAAAATCTGATCAATCCCATATATGGTGACAAGGAATTTCACTGAGCAAACTTTACAATTGTTTCCAATTCTCATTTAGGTCAAGGATACACAATCCAATCATATTAAAGCACATTCTCAGGGCACTCTAGCTGCTGGGTAGAGCTTATTTGCATCCTTGCCAAAAACATTTGCTGTGACTGAAGACACACTGATATCAGATATAAAGCAACAGCACTTGCTGTACGTCTCTAATTGTCTAATTCAACATTAACTGTATCAATATGTAGTTGGAATAATCCTCCTTTAATGCGCTGTGCCTACAAAATCTTAAGATCACAAGAAACAGAGTAAGAGCAGTCCATTTGACGCCTTGCGTCTACTCCACCATCCAATAAAAATTTGGCTGATCTGATTTTGGTCTTAATTTTCTCCTCTTGCCTGCAGGCAAGCCCCAACCTGCCTGAAATCCTAAACTCTGTATGTTTCAAATCAATCCAACACAGCTTTGAATATAACAAAGTGTGGAGCTGGATGAACACAGCAGGCCAAGCAGTATCTCAGGAGCACAAAAGCTGATGTTTTGGGCCTAGACCCTTCATCAGAGAGGGGGATGGGGAGAGGAAACTGGAATAAATAGGGAGAGAGGAGCAGTCGAACCGAAGATGGAGAGAAAAGAAGATAGGTAGAGAGGAGAGTATAGGTGAGGAGGTAGGGAGGGGATAGGTCAGTTCAGGGAAGATGGAGGCAGGATGAGGTGGTAGGTAGGAAATGGAGGTGCCCAGTTCATCCCCTTCCCCCACTGCATCCCAAAACCAGCCCAGCCTATCTCTGCTTCCCTAACGTGTTCTTCCTCTCACCCAACCCTTCCTCCCACCTCAAGCCGCACCTCCATTTCCTACCTACCACATCATCCCACCTCCTTGACCTGTCCATCTTCCCTGGACTGACCTATCCCCTCCCCACCTCCCCACCTATACTCTCCTCTCCACCTATCTTCTTTTCTCTCCATCTTCAGTCCGACTCCCCCTCACTCCCTATTTATTCCAGTTCCCTCACCCCATCGCCCTCTCTGATGAAGGGTCTAGGCCCGAAACGTCTGCTTTTGTGCTCCTGAGATGCTGCTTGGCCTGCTGTGTTCATCCAGCTTCACACTTTGTTAACTTGGATTCTCCAGCATCTGCAGTTCTCATTATCACAGCTTTGAATATCTCAGCAGCCACTGCTCTCTGTGCAAGAGAATCCCAAAGGCTGACTACCCTCAAAAGAAATTGCTCTTACACTCAGGGGAAAAATCTTGTCAGCATCCATCCCATCAAGCTCCTCAGAATATGAAAACATTTCAATATGATGACCTCTCTTTTTTTTAAATATAAACTTCAATGAATACTGGCCTAGTTTGCAAAGCATGAGTGCATAGGATGTAGAAGCCTGTTCCTCCTAAGAGACAGCTCGGCTATTCACCAAGACCGTGGTTGATCTGGTAACCCTCATCTCTGATTCTCTTACTGATTAAAATCTCTCAGCCTTGAATCTACTTAACAAGCCAGCTCAACAGCACTCTGTGGTTAAAAAAAATTCCACAGATTCACTATCTTGTGAGAGAAGAAATTCCTCCTTATCTCTGTCTTAAATTGATGCCCCTTCCTCTGAGAAAATGCCACCTGGCCCTTGACTCTCTCACCACAGGAAATAACATCTCACTTTGACCCTGTCAAACCACTCAAACGTCTTACATTTCGATAAGGTCACATCTCATTCCTCTAAACTTCAGCCAGCCTACTCAACATCTCCTCATAACAACATTCGTCCAGACCCGGAACCGACCTAACAAAGTTGCTCTGGGCTCTCTCCAATACTTGTATATGTTTCCACAGATAAAGAGATGAAAACTGTTCACAGTTTTCCAGGTACGGTTTAACAAATACCTTGCATAGTTTTAGCAAGACCCCCATAGGTTTTAATTATTTCCATTCCCTTTGAAATAAAGGTAGTAGCCCACTTACCTTTCTTATTACCCACTGCATTTGGGTGCTAGCTTCTTATTATTCATGGCATTGCAAATTGTTGGGTAGATCAAAGCACAATAGCTGTACTGGAACAGTTTAGCTAGAGGCATAGCAAGTTCTGGAGCACTTGTCTTCACTACTATTGTTGGAATGTTTTGGGATCCATAGCCTTTGCTGTATCCAATACCTACAGCCATTTATCGCTATCATATGGCTAGAATTAAATTGGCTGAAGACTGTCATCCATGATGTTGGCAGGAGGCCAATATGGATCACCCACTTGGCATTTCTAGCTGTTGCATATGTTTCAGTCTTGTCTTTGATATTGATATGTTGAGCTACCACATCATTGAAGATAGAGATATTTGCTCAGCCTGTTCCTCCAATGTATTAACTGACTAGATGTGGTAAGAATGCAAAGCTTAGATCTGACCTGTTCGTTGTGAAATTGTTTGACTGTCTATTTGTACATCACTTGCTACTAATTCTGGGTGGCACACAAACAGTCCTGATTGGTAGCTTCACCAGGTGGCCAACTCTTTTTTTAGATATGCCTACTGCTACTCCTGGGGCACCCTCCTGTACACTCCATTGAACCAGGTTTGATCCCTTAGACTGGCAGTCATATTACAGTGGGCAATATACCAAGCCATGAGAATGCAGGTTGTGATGTGTTTGGGAAGTTCTGCTGCTGCTAGTGGCCCACAATGCCTCATGGATGCCAAGTCTTAGCTCACTCAATCACTTCAAGGGTTATCTGATTTAGCAGCACAACACAATGGAGAATATCCTCAATGTGAAGTTGTAACTTTATCTCCCTGAAAACAGGGCAATAGTCACTTCTACTGATAATATCATGGACAGGTGCAACTGCAACAGGCAGGTGGATGGAGATGCAGTTAAGTGTGTTTATTAGATTGAGTCTAGAGCTTTGTCCTTTATGACTCCACCAGCTTGGTCAGCAATTTAAGTAAGCCGTTAAATTAGTATTTGAATTTTGGTTGTAAATTACCATCAGCTGCCCTTAATTGCTTATTAAGAAATCTCTCATATAATCAAGTAATGAAATAATATTTAATAATATTTAAGATTCTACTGCATGTAGCAAGCAAAATAAGCCTCAAGTAAGCAAGTTAAGCTCCACAACCCAACTGGGCTATTACCCAGCTAATGGTGGAGTTTAGCTCCAATTCCAACCAACAGTGTCTGTCTCTGGATATCCAAGTTTCAAGCCGCATGTAGTATCATTCTCCAGAGTTCTGCCACTGAAGAATTCTGGAGTTGAATTCCTGTAGTATTTTCTGTCTTTCATGTTTATAATGCGACATTATTGCTATCCTTTAGATTCTTTCACCCACAGTATTGCAAGTTTGCAAAGTTGCCTTATCAGAAGTAACTTACCTGTTCCTTGTTAATTTGACATTGAAGACACAGTTTTCCTGAATTAACTCCTTAAATTCCTCTGTAAGGCAAACATTTGTCCTTGTGGCATAAGGCAGAACAGTTATCATGCATAGTTAGAACAGTTTTATTTATGTCACTTCAACTTCTGGTTTTCCCGAGCATGGCTAATTGTTTTCAGTTCCTGTATAATGACTTGTCCTTGTCCCTTAACAATTTATTCCAGACAGAGTTGTGGCTGATTCTTCCACTCTACGAACAATTATACAAGTTCTGAAGTTTACTGTATCACAAAATAATATTGTTGTTCTGTTCTTTCTGCCAAAGTGGACAACCTCACATTAATTTTTTTTTGACCACACACTCAACTTATCCCTTTGTGTCCTCTTCACAACCTGCTTTCTTAACTATCTTGACGCCAGCAACAAATGTGGCAATAATACAATCTGAATTTAGAAAAAATGTCTAAGACGCACCATTTAAGGCATTGTCACAGTGGCCGTACTTCACTCACCACCATCTCCACCCCACCATTGACTATAGATGGACGTGAACTTACAGATGTAGGCCAATCCAAAATACAAACCAAGCAGCATCATAGGACATGACTAAGATTATAAACAATATTACCCCTCATAAGGTTGGCAATGCTGAGCTCACTCTTCGTGTCTGATAATGGCAATGTAGGGAATTTCAGCATTTGTTTGATCATTTTCTTTGCTTGCTTTACTCTCTCATCCCTCTTACGTTTTAACCAATTTCTTTCTCTACCTCTTTCCTCACCCCAAATTCTTCCTCAATTCTCTTGGCTTCTCATAACTGGACTGTTATTCCCCTTTTTATCCTGTTAACATTTCCCTTTTTTAGCTGTCTTGTTTTTATTTTCACTTCCTTTGTTGTTTGCTTTCATAGTCTGCTACAATGTTCTAAACAGAAGCTGCTTTTAATGATTTTAGAAAAGGCCATGGAGGGATTGAATTCTCTGTCTGGATCACCAAGTAACACTGCAGTTCTCATCAATAATTGGAATCTCCGTGGAAACAAGAATGAAAGCATACAAAACAGATGCAGCTTGATTTTCAATACTTAACAGAACAGTTTCTCCAAATTTCAGGAAATTAGAGAATGCCTATTCTGACTCAAATTAGTCAGTCCTCAACTCCACATCAAGAATCTTTCACTGAGAATTTATTAATCCGAAGATTAACACAATTGTTCTTCCTTCATCTATAGTATTCACAGTTGTATTAGACTTTTTGCCAAAATACAATAATCACACACCAAACAAAACCAGGGATCAAATTTCTGCTCATATTAACTCAAATAAGGAGACTCTTTTTAATGCTTTCTTCGGTAACTCTGGAGACAGTTTTAAATTATATTGTATTGATTCTAAACTTTCGTTCAAGTTGATTATGCTTCTCTGAACATTCCTAATAAATCTACCAAGGGAAATTAGATAGAAATCTGCCAGAGTCTAAACCTGTAAAATGTGCAAACATCAGGAACATATACTGTGGGGAGCAATAAGATCAGTAAAGGAATACAAAAGCAACTTTAATAATGCAGAAGAGAAGAATAATAGCTTGCTGAAGCATCTGGCAGCACAGCCAAACTGTTTATATGTACAATATGTTTTCCACACCCGTTGGTCCTTTATAACAGCCAGAATGTACAATTATTGTAGCACAGAATGAGGGAGCCACATCATTTGTGTCTTACCAAAATTAAACATTACAGGTTGTTTTGTTTTTAGGAACAGTTCTGTGTCCAGACACAGGCAGGGAGCCACAAAATTTGGCACTGCCAACATCTGGGCAGAGAAGAGGCAGGCAAACAATTGACATTAATTATTGTTAACTGGTCCAATTCCTATGCCGACCGGAATTATCAGTCAGCAATGCAGCAAACCCACATTAACCTGGGAATATTATTCTTCTCCCCCTTGGTTCAGGAACTCCCTACCTACGTCTGTGACACCATCCACACTCTCCACCTCCTCCAAACCTTCCAATTCCCCAGTCCCCAACACCTTATTTTCACTCTTGACCTCCAATCCCTATACACTGCATTCCCCATGCTGATGGCCTAAAAGCCCCCCCGCTTCTTCCTGTGCCGCAGATCCAGCCAGTCCCCCTCCACTGACAACCTCATCCGCTTATCTGAACTCGTCCTCACCTCAACAATTTCTCCTTTAACTCCTCCCACTTCCTACAGACAAAGGGGGTGGCCATGGGTACCTGCATGGGCCCAAGCTATGCCTGCCTCTTTGTAAGATACATGGAACAATCCCTCTTCCAAAGCTACACCGGCCCTATCCCCCATCTCTTCCTCAGTTACATTGATGGCTGTTTCGGTGCTGCCTCGTGTTCCCACTGGGAGCTTGAACGGTTCGTCAACTTCACCAACACTGTCCACCCCAACCTTAAGTTTACCTGGATCATCTCTGACACCTCTCTCACCTTCCTGGACCTTTCTGTCTCCATCTCTGGCAACCAGGTAGAAACCCATGTCCATTTCAAGCCCAACGACTCCCACAGCTACCTGGAATACACCTCCTCCCACCCACCTTCCTGCAAAAAGGTCATCCCCTATTCCCAATTCCTTCGCATCCACTGCACCTGCTCCCGAGATGAGGCATTCCACTCCCGAATATTGCCGATGTCCTCCTTTTACAAAAACCGCAACTTCCCCTCCCGCAGTGATCAAAAATGCCCTCGACCGCATCTCCCACATTTCCCGCAACTCATCCCTTATACCCCCATCCGCCATAATAACCAAACCAGAATCCCCCTCGTCCTCACGTACCACCCCACCAACCTCCAAATCCAACGCTTCATCCTCCAACATTTCCGCTATCTGCAATCCGACCCCACCACCAAGGACATTTTTCCATCCCCACCCTTACGTGCATTCCGGAGGGACCACTCTCCCCGTGACTCCCTTGTCCGGTCCACACTCACCTCCAGCCCCACCAACCCGGCGCTTTTCCCTGCAACCGAAGCAAGTGCTACACCTGCCCCTACACCTCCCCCCTCACCCCCATCCCAGTCCCTAAGAAGACTTTTCACATCAAGCAGAGGTTCACCTGCACATCAGCTAATGTGGTATACTGCATCCGCTGTACCCATTGTGGCCTCCTCTGCATTGGGGAAACCAAGCGAAGGCTTAGGGGCCCCTTTGGGGAACACCTACGCTCGAATCGCAGCAAACAACTACATGTCCCAGTGGCGAACCATTTCAACTCCACTCCACCCCCCAACTCCTCGGACGACATGTCCATCCTGGGCCTCCCGCAGTGGCACAATGATGCCACCCGAAAGATGCAAGAACAGCATCTCATATTCTGCTTGGGAACCCTGCAACCCAATGGCATCAATGTGGACTTCACAAGCTTCAAAATCTCCCCTCCCCTCACCACATGCCAAAACCAGCCCAGCTAGTCCCCATCTCCCGAACCATTCCTCCCACCCAAGCCCCACCCCCATCCCATACTTACTAACTTCATCCCGACCCCTCCCAACCTGTCCATCCTCCCTGGACTGACTGATCCCCTCCCTAACTCCCCACCTACATTCACCTTCGCTGGCTCTAACCCCACCTCTTTGACCTGTCTGTCTCCTCTCACCCTATCTTCTCCTTTATCCATCTTCTGTCCATCTCCCCGTCTCCCTATTTATTTCAGAATCCTCCTCCCCTCCCCCATTTCTGAAGAAGGGTCCCAACCCAAAACGTCAAGCTTTCCTGCTCCCCTGATGCTGCTTGGCCTGCTGTGTTCATCCAGCCTCACACTGTGTTAACCTGGGAATATGTGGGGCTCATGGTTGGTGTGGCCTTATGGTTCACATGAAGGATGGTGATCCCTGATCCATATTTACACCCTAGGCCACAGCAGCAACCACTGATCATTGCCAGCACCATTTATCATCAAGGATCATGATCAGGTACCTGTGGCTTTTTAAAACATCAAAATTGACTTTTACTTTCACTGATGTCTCACAGTCTCAATCATCAGATCGATTTCTCTCATCTCTGACAGGAGATTTTCCGTTGATCTCAGGGCTGTATGGTCTCCCATTGGTCGTCCAGTGCTGGAACTCACACCACAAACACCGCCCCCCACCTCAGTATTCCTGTTTATAGCATTAGCCTGCTTCCAGAACTTTAATGGGTGGAGAATTTGGAAATCTCCATGGATGTGCATGAAGTAGGCTGGGAACAGGCTACCATCAAGGAGCAGAATGGCCTACTTCTGTTCCTACGGTGTATTTCTGGCAGCTGTAAATACTGGGATAAATTCACAATCTACCAAAGGAGGACTAAAAAGATAATCAACACAGAAAAATGAAGGCAAGCTAGAGGGGAATATGAAAAATGATAATAAAAGCTTCTTTAAATATATAGAAAGGAAGAGAGAGGTCACAGTGAACAAAGGCCAGTTAGAAAATGACGATGGGAAGACAGTTTTGGAAGTCAGAGGGGTTAAATAGATATTTTGCATTTGCCTTTATGGTGGAAGATACGTCGAGCATTCCATTATTACTGAAGAATATAGGGGCAGAATTAAGTACCATCACCATCACTAAAGAAGTAATATTAGACAAACTAATGGGGCTAAAGGCAGATAAGCCCCTGGCCCTGACGGCTTGAGTTCTAGGATTTTAAAAGGAGTAGCTAGAGAGATAGTGGATGCATTGGTTTTGATTTTCAAAACAGTCTTGGATTCTGGGGAAGTACCAGAGGATTGGAAAACTCCTGACGTGATATCCCTATTTAAAGAGAGAGGGAGGCAACAAGTGGGTAATTATAGGCTGATTAGCTGAACATTTATTATTGGAAAAGTATTGGAATCAATTTTGAAGGAAGTAAGTAAGAGCAGATCATTTGGAAACTCATAACCTAATCAAACAGAGTCAGGGTAATGAAATGTGAGGCTGGATGAACACAGCAGGCCCAGCAGCATCTCAGGAGCACAAAAGCTGACATTTCGGGCCTAGACCCTTCATCAGAGAGGGGGATGGGGTGAGGGTTCTGGAATAAATAGGGAGAGAGGGGGAGGCGGACCGAAGATGGAGAGAAAAGAAGATAGGTGGAGAGGAGAGTATAGGTGGGGAGATAGGGAGGGGATAGGTCAGTCCAGGGAAGACAGACAGGTCAAGGAGGTGGGATGAGGTTAGTAGGTAGGAAATGGAGGTGCGGCTTGGGGTGGAAGGAAGGGATGGGTGAGAGGAAGAACCGGTTAGGGAGGCAGAGACAGGTTGGACTGGTTTTGGGATGGAGTGGGTGCAGGGGAAGAGCTGGGCTGGTTGTGTAGTGCAGTGGGGGGAGGGGACGAGCTGGGCTGGTTTTGGGTGCGGTGGGGGAAGGGGAGATTTTGAAGCTGGTGAAGTCCACATTGATACCACTGGGCTGCAGGGTTCCCAAGCGGAATATGAGTTGCTGTTCCTGCAACCTTCGGGTGGCATCATTGTGGCACTGCAGGAGGCCCATGATGGACATGTCATCTAAAGAATGGGAGGGGGAGTGGAAATGGTTTGCGACTGGGAGGTGCAGTTGTTTATTGCGAACTGAGCGGAGGTGTTCTGCAAAGCGGTCCCCAAGCCTCCGCTTGGTTTCCCCAATGTACAGGAAGCCACACCGGGTACAGTGGATGCAGTATACCACATTGGCAGATGTGCAGGTGAACCTCTGCTTAATGCGGAAAGTCATCTTGGGGCCTGGGATAGGGGTGAGGGAGGAGGTGTGGGGGCAAGTGTAGCATTTCCTGCGGTTGCAGGGGAAGGTGCCTGGTGTGGTGGGGTTGGAGGGCAGTGTGGAGCGAACAAGGGAGTCACGGAGAGAGTGGTCTCTCCGGAAAGCAGACAGGGGTGGGGATGGAAAAATATCTTGGGTGGTGGGGGCGGGTTGTAGATGGCGGAAGTGTCGGAGGATGATGCGTTGTATCTGGAGGTTGGTGGGGTGGTGTGTGAGAACGAGGGGGATCCTCTTTGGGAGGTTGTGGCGGGGGCGGGGTGTGAGGGATGTGTTGCGGGAAATGCGGGAGATGCGGTCAAGGGCATTCTCGACCACTGTGGGGGGAAATTTGCGGTCCTTGAAGAATTCGGACATCTGGGATGTGCGGGAGTGGAATGCCTCATCGTGGGAGCAGATGCGGTGGAGGCGGAGGTATTGGGAATAGGGGATGGAATTTTTGCAGGAGGGTGGGTGGGAGGAGGTGTATTCTAGGTAGCTATGGGAGTCGGTGGGCTTGAAATGGATATCAGTTACAGGGTGGTTGCCTGAGATGGAGACTGAGAGATCCAGGAAGATGAGGGATGTGCTGGAGATGGCCCAGGTGAACTGAAGTTTGGGGTGGAAGTTGTTGGTGAAGTGGATGAACTGTTCGAGCTCCTCTGGGGAGCAAGAGGCGGCGCCGATACAGTCATCAATGTAATGGAGAAAGAGGTGGGGTTTGGGGCCTGTGTAGGTGCGGAAGAGGGACTGTTCCACATAACCTACAAAGAGGCAGGCATAGCTGGGGCCCATGCGGGTGCCCATGGCCACCCCCTTAGTCTGTAAGAAATGGGAGGAATCGAAACAGAGTCAGAATGGCTTTGTGAACGGGAAATTGTGTCTGAATAAATTATTTGATTTTTTTGAGGAATTCTCAACCAGACAGAATAGAGGGAACCAGTAGATATATTTGGATTTGCAGAAGGCGTTTGACAAGATACCTTCACAAAAGGTTAAATCATAAGACAAGAGACCATGGTATTGGAGATAGTGTCTGGACATAGTGAGAGAACCAGCTCGTGGGGAGGAAACAGCAAGTGAGGATAGGGGTTCTTTTCAAATTGGCAACCCATGGCAAGTGGGGCTCCAGAGGGATCAGTGCTGGGTCCGTAACTGTTTACAACATGTATTAATGACTTGGAAGAAAAAAGTCAATGTATTGCAGCCAAAGTTTCAGACAATACTAAAACATTTCTTGTCGCCATATTACCAAAAGGATGTGGATGCTTTGGAGAGGGTGCAGAGGAGGTTCACCACAATGTTACCTGGTATGGAGGGTACTAGCTATGGAGAGAGGTTTGAGTAGTCTAGGATTATTTTCATTAGAAAGACAGAGATTGAGGGGGGACCTGATTGAGGTCTACAAAATCATGAGGGTTATAGACAAGGTGGATAGCAAGAAGCTTTTTCCCAGAGTGGGGGACTCAATTACTAGGGACCATGAGTTCAAAGTGAGAGGAGGAAAGTTTAAGGGAGATGTGCGTGGAAAGTTCTTTACGCAGAGGGTGGTGGGTGCTTGGAACGTGTTGCCAGTGGAGGTGGTAGACGCAGACACGATAGTGTCTTTTAAGATGTATCTGGACAGGTACGTGGATGGGCAGGGAGCAAAGGGATACAGATCCTTAGAAAATAGGTGACAGATTTGAACTGAGGATCTCGATCGACGCAGACTTGGAGAGCGAAGGGCCTGTTCCTGTGCTGTAATTTTCTTTGTTCTTTATTCTTAGTTGGAAAGACAGGTTCTGAGAAGTATACAAATAGTTAACAGAGAGATAGTGATGGGTTAAGTAGGGGAGAGATGCAGGGGCAGTATTGCCTTGTTAATAAGCATTGAATTTAAGTCGATAGCAAGGAGTGATGTAGAAGGTGTACCTGTGTGAGTAGAAAGACCCTGATGGGAGTTATGCACAGGCCTCCTAGCAGTAGTCAGGATGTGGGGCTCGAAATAATCAGGAGATAGAAAAAGCATGTATGGAAGGCCCTATTAAGGTAATCGTAGGGGACTGCAATATGCTGGTGGGCTGGGAAAATCAGGTTGGTACTGGATCCCGAGGAAAGAACTTATGGAATGTCAATGAGATGGCTTTTGGAGCAGTTTGTAGTACAAACACTAGGGAACAGGCAATTCTGGATCTGGTGATGTGTTAATGAGGCAGATTTGATCAAGAAGCTGAAGGTGAAGGAACCCCGAGGGGCCAGTGACTATAATATGATAGAATTCACCCTGTAGTTTGAATGGAAGAAGCTGGAATTAATATCAGGCTAACTGGCCTATAACCCCTCTTGTCTTCTGCCTCCTTCCCTTCTTAAACGAGGGTGTTACATTAGCCATTTTCCAATAATCTGGGACGCTCCCTGACTCAAATGATTCCTGACAGATCACCACTACTGCCTCCACAATGTCCTCCATAATCTCCTTCAGAACCCTAAGGTGTAATCCATCTGATCCATGTGATGTATCCACCTTCAGACCTTTCAGCTTCCCCAGCTCCTTCTCTGTAGTGGCAGCCATTACACTTACCTCACCCACAATTCTCTTCAACTTCTGGTATGACTGGTGTCTTCCACCATGAAGACCACTGAAAAATATCTCTTCAGTTCCTCTGCCCATTATGAGATCTTCAGCCTTATTTTCCAGCAGCCCAATGTTCACCCTTGCCTTTCCCATTCACTCTTTCTAATATCTTTTAACTATCCAAAAGAATTCTTGCAATTTTATATTACATTACTAGCTAGTTTACCCTTATTTAATCTTCTCCTCTTTTACTGCATTTTCAGTTATCCTCTGCTGATTTTTAAAGGCTTCCCAATCCTCAGGGTTCCCACTAATCTTCACTTTTGCTTTCACGCTGTTTCTGGCTTCCCTTATCAACAATGATTACCTTATCATCCCCTTGCTATTTTCTGCTTCCTTGGGGTGAATTTCTATCACACCTCACGAATTAATCCCAGAAGCATCTGTAGACAGCGAAGAGTCGAGTCTACCGCTATCTGAATGAGAGGAAAACCGGATGGATAAAATACTCACATCTGGCCGGCCAATTCCTTTACACTCAAGAGTGGAGGACTCAAGGCTCTTACACCGCTGTCCACAATCTGTCCATACCGAATCCGAGTCACGGCACTAGATGTAAATCTAGATCCCCGGTGGGGTCTCTCGATTCCGTGATCAGTCAGTGAGCACTCGTAGTCGGTCTGGGTGTTTAAGGCTTGACTCTTTATTTCTTCAATCGGCAGGGTACAGATCATCCAGAAAACACAGAAGTTGAGCACTTCCGTATTCCTCGGAGGAACTGCACACACAACTTAATACAAAGACATTTTTATACTTTTCTTATAGCAGGGTACATGGTGTGATCGCATAGTGTATTCAAACAATTACCAATTAATACGTGATATTGCTTCATTGACACTTACATAATCCAATAGTATTAAGACCAAAAGGCATAGGAGTGGAAGTAAGGCCATTTGGCCTATCAAGTCCACTCCACCACTTAAATCATGGCTGATGGACATTTCAACTCCACTTCCCTGCACTCTCCCCATAGCCCTTGATTCCTTGTGAGGTCAAGAATTTGTCAATCTCTGCCTTGAAGGCATCCAACATCCCGGCCTCCACTGCACTCCGTGGCAATGAATTCCACAGGCCCACCACTCTCTGGCTGAAGAAATGTCGTCTCATTTCAGTTTTAAATTTACCCCCTCTAATTTTAAGGCTGTGCCCACGGGTACTAGTCTCCCTGCCTAACGGAAACAACTTCTAGGCGTCCACTCCTTCTAAGCCATACATTATCTTGTAAGTTTCTATTAGATCTCTCCTCAACCTTTTAAACTCTAATGAGTACAATCCCAGGATCCTTAGCCGTTCATCATATGTTAAACCTACCATTCCAGGGATCATCCATGTGAATCTCCACTGGACACGCTCCAGGGCTAATATGTCCTTCCTGAGGTGTGGGGCCCAAAATTGGACACAGTATTCTAAATGGGGCCTAACTAGAGCTTTATAAAGCCTCAGAAGCACATCGCTGCTTTTATATTCCAACCCTCTTGACATAAACGACAACATTACATTTGCTCTCTTAATCACGGACTCTACCTGCAAGTTAACCTTTAGAGAATCCTGGACCAACACTCCCAAGTCCCTTTGTACTTCTGCTTTACGAATTTTCTCACTATTTAGAAAATAGTCCATGCCTGCATTCTTTTTTCCAAAGTGCAAAACCTCACATTTACTCACATTGAATTTCATCAGCCATTTCCTGGATCACTCTCCTAAACCGTTTAAATCTTTCTGCAGCTTCCCCACCTCCTCAGTACTACCTGCTGTCCACCCACCTTCATATCATCGGCAAACTTCGGCAGAATGCCCCTGTCCCTTCATCCAGATCATTAATATACAAGGTGAACAGCTGCCGCCCCAACACTGAATCCTGCGGGACACCACTTGTCACTGGTTGCCATTCCAAAAAAGAGCCTTTTGTCCCAACTCCCTGCCTTCTGTCAGGCAGCCAATCCTCAATCCAAGTCAGTAGCTCACCTCAAATACCATGGGCCCTCACCTTCCTCTGCAGCCTCCCATGAGGCACCTTATCAAAGGCCTTTTGGAAGTCTAGATAGATAACATCCACTGGGTTTCCCTGGTCTAACCTACTTGTTGCCTCTTCAAAGAATTCTAACAGGTTTGTCAGGCATGACCTCCCCGTACTAAATCCATGCTGACTTGTACTAATCTGACCCTGCACTTCCAGGAATTTAGAAATCTCAACCTTGACAATGGTTTCTAGAATTTTACCAACCATCGAGGTTAGGCTAATCAGCCAATAATTTTCCATCTTTTGCCTTGATCCTTCCTTAAACAAGGGAGTTACAACTGCAATTTTCAAATCATCTGGGACTTTCCCTGACTCCAGTGACTTTTGAAAGATCACAACCAAAGCCTCTGCTATTTCCTCAGCCACCTCCCTCAGAACTCTAGGATGTAGCCCATCGGGGCCAGGAGATTTATCAATTTTTAGACCTTTTAGCTTTTCTAGCACTTTCTCTTTTGTAATGCCTACCATATTCAACTCTGCCCCCTGACTCTCCCTAACTGTTGGCATACTACTCATGTCTTCCACTGTGAAGACTGACGCAAAGTACTTATCAAGTTCTTCAGCTATTTCCTTATTTCCCATCACTAGCCTTCCAGCATCAATTTGGAGCGGCCCAGTGTCTACTTTTGCCTCTCCTTTGTTTCTTATGTATTGAAAGAAGCTTTTACTATCATTTCTAATATTACTAGCTAGCCTACCTTCATATTTGATCTTCTCCTTCCTTATTGCTCTCTTTGTTATCCTCTGTTTGTTTTTGTAGCCTTCCCAATCTTCTGATTTCCCAGTGCTCTTGGCCACTTTATAGGCTGTTTCTTTTTCTTTGATATATTTCCTGACTTCCTTTGTCAGCCATGGCTGTCTAATCCCACCCCGGATAATCTTTCTTTTCTTTGGGATGAACCTCTGTACTGTGTCCTCAATTACACCCAGAAGCTCCTGCCATTGTTGCTCTACTGTCTTCCCCGCTAGGCTCTGCTTCCAGTCGATTTTCGTCAATTCCTCTCTCATGCCCCTGTCATTACCTTTATTTAACTGTAACACCATTATATCCGATTTTGCCTTCTCTCTTTCAAACTGCAGCCTGAACTCTACCATATTATGATCGCTGCCTCCGAAGTGTTCCCTTACTTTAAGGTCTTTTATAAAGTCTGGCTCGTTACATAGCACTATTAACTGGTAAACAACTTATGTCACAATGCTAGGTTACTTTTTGTCTCGCCAGAACATTTGCTACTGAAGGTCAGCTAGAATGGTTAGTACTGCATTATCTTATCATTACTGCATTATTTATGCAGCTCTGGCAAAACTCAGAGTTCCCAGGCTAGAAGGCATTTTATTGCTAACTTGCACTGAGAAGCCATCTTGTGCAAGTATCCAAGTTTCAGATTCTCACTACCATCCTTCAGCCAGTCTTATCCATAGGACTAGTAACCTAGGATTTGGAAATGCACAACAGGTCAGACAGCATCCGAGGAGCAGGTAAATTCAATGTTTCAGTCCGAAACTTTCCATTAGTTCGAACAAAAGGTTTCGGCCAGAAACGTAGATTTTCTGCTCCTTGCATGCTGTTTGACCTGCTGTGCTTTTCCAGCCTCACACCTGTAGTCTCTGGCTTCCAGCTTCTGCAGTCCTTATTGTTTTGTGTATCCCTGGATATTTAGTTCCTTACTCCCCTAGCAACCACATCTCTGTGATACCCACAACATCATACTCAGCAATTTCAATCTGCACCACAAGCTCATTTACCTTGTTTTGTAAGTTGCACACATCTAAGTGCAGCACCCTCAGTCCTGTGTTGACCACTGCCCCTATTATTGTTCCCCCTTATCTATTGTGCTTGAAGTTAGATTGTGACCCTTTCTGTACTATCTGTACTGTTACTTTGTCTGGAAACTTCACAACCTCTCCTGAGCCCACCCTTCCTTTATCCAGTCCAAACTCCTTGTGATGTCAATTTACTTTGATTTGTGCCATCAGTTTATCTGCTTTATTCCAAATCCTTCATGCATTAAGATGCAAATCTCTTAAATTTACTCTATTATCGAGTTTCCCAACACTTTTATGGTTCCTAGGTGCAATATGACAATCACACATTCTGTCCCTTTCATTTATATTCTGGTAACAATCAAACCTATCACTTACTTGTGTTCCTACCTGCTCCTTCACCTTTGATTTTATAATTTTCCATGCAAATGGAACCACCTCCCGTCATTATGTAGTTTCAATTCTATGGAAGTTTTTATACAACATGACTGTTCACTTGGAACTAAGCACAAAGGGGTAGTTTTAGTTCATGTATTTACTTCACTGTTGTTAAAGCTATTTGTCATTAATAATTGCTTATCGCTAAATGTTTGACTAAGGAAATACCCATTTGCTGAATTCTGTCCATGTAGAATTCAACAGAAACTGAAGAGGTTGTATTGTTATTTCTCAATGCTACCTTTCATCCAAAAATAATCAGATCAATTCAGTAGAAAACAAGTTAGCAACAAGTAATGATTTTATTAAGTGAAGCATTGTTAGGAATTTACTAATGTTAATACCATTTGGAGAGATTAAACTGCACTCTGGGAATGACAGGTGATGAGAATTTGGCCTTTCAGAATAACATGCATGCAGTAGGCTGCATGATCAATCTGGGTAAACAATGGAACTTTTTTATGGTCCTGTTTAGCTAAGACTTACTTACTATTTCACTTTCAATACTGATTCTGAGCATTCTTGGCTTTGGCAGAATATAGACTTCTACTTTGTATCAACCCAAGTCAGGCTACATGCTTCATGGTGTTCAGCTGCGAAGATTTGGATGATTAATTACCCAGATCGATAAAGTGAAGGTGACCCATACACTTTGCCCAAATTTGGAAACAACATTCAGTCTTTTCATCTTATTGCATTCCTTACCGAGGTATTGTAGTGGAATATCAATCTTCGGTCCAATCACATAGTGACCCTCCTCCAAGCTATGTGCAGTAACCGTAGTCCACTGCCTACATGAATGGATTAGTAATAGATCCTGGTCGGTCAATCCCTCTATATATTGTCCTGAAAAACAATCCAAAGGATACATGTAGGTGGATTCTGGTAAAATATCCACACACTTGCTTCAACTTCAGGTTATTGTTGAAGTTAGAGCGAAATGTTTAGTGACAGCATTAGTTTTATATTAAGTGAGTTGAGCTTTTATGTGGTTCAAATGATGTATTATGACACAAATAGAATGAAAAGGGAGACAGAACTAGAAACAGTGTGAGACAAGGACAGATATCATGGCATACATGACAAGGCTGAAGCATACTCAAATGTATTTAGAAGCTGCCACAAACCAAAAATGAAGTCTAAGCAAAAACAATGAATATTGTTGTAGTTTTGTGTCCCTCTTAAAGTAACTGATACCACGTACATTCACTCGAAAGTTGCAGGAGGAAAAGCAACAAAATCAGCAGCATCCACCATTGTTGCAGAGTAAGAACATAAGAAATAAGAAATAAGAGCAGGAGTAGGTAATCTGGCCCATTGACCCTGCTCTGCCATTTAGTAAAATCAGGGCCAATCTTTTTCTGGATTCAGCTCCACTTAGCTGCTGGCTCAGCATTAACCTTAATTCCTTTACTGTTCAAAACTCTATATTTGCCTTAAAAACATTAATGAGGTAGCCTCAACTGTTTCACTGGGCAGGGGATTCCATGGATTTACAACTGTTTGGGTGAAGAAGCTCTTCCTTAACTCAGTGATAATCTGCTCCTCCTTATTTTGACAATGAGCCCCCTAGTCTTAGTTTAACTCAGCAGTGCAAACAACCTCCCTGTTTCTGTCTTATCCATTCCCTTCATGATCTTATAATGTTTCTATAGGATTTCCCCTCCTTTCTAAATTCCAACAAATATAGTCCCAATCTACTTCAACTCTCCCCATAAGCCAAATGGCAACTTTAGGTACATTTAAGTCGTCATTGGACAAGCATATGGACGTACATGGAATAGTGTAGGTTAGATGGGCTTCAGATCGGTATGACAGGTCGGCACAACATCGAGGACCGAAGGGCCTGTACTGTGCTGTAATGTTCTATGTTCTTAACCCGTTCAACTCCAGAATTTACCTCATGAACCTCCTCTGCATCCCCTCCAGTGCCAGCATTGTTTCTCAAGCAAGGGCAACAAAACTGTACACAGTAAATCAGATAGCAACTTCTGAACATGTCCAGCCGAAGGCAAAACTCAGGAAGTTGCTGTTTGACTTGTTCTGGTCATTCACAACTTTTGCTCCAACAGGGACCTCACTGAAAAATTAAACATACTCATCAGAGTGTGAAAACAAAAGACGGCAAAGCACAGCAGAAGTTTGATGAAAAAACAAATAATCTTACTGAAATTCTGAGTTCCAAAGATTCAGTAAAGCTTGCACAGGAGGACATCAACGGATATGAACTGGAAATTAAATTTAAAGGATTCTACATGGTACTGTAACGCAGGTTTTCTACAAAGACTGGGTCCTTGGTCCTTCCAAAACAGTCAAGGTAGATGTTGATCTCTCTCTGCACCTTCTCTGTGGCTGTAACACTGTATTCTGTATTCTGCTATCCTAATGCACCTTGTCTGGTACAATCTGCCTGTATAGCATGCAAAACAACACCTTTCACTGTATCTCGGCACGTGACAGCAATACATCAAACTCAGGTTGATTTGGGAATTCATTTGGAAGGTTTGAGTTATAAGGAGAGGCTGGATAGGCAGGGACTTTTTTCTCTAGAATGTCAGAGGCTGAGGGCTGACCTCTCATGGAGGTCTATAAAATTATGAGTGGCATAGATAAGGCAAATAGCCAAAGACTTTTCCCCAGAGCAGGGGAGTCCAAGACAGAGGGGCATAGTTTCAAGCTGGCAGGGAGGAGATTTAAAAAGGGACCTGACGGGTAGCCTTTTCCACAGAGGGTGGTGTGTGTATGGAACGAGCTGCCAGAGGAAGTGATAGAGGATGGTACAATTACAACATTTAAAAGACGTTCAGACAGGTAAATGGATAAGGAAGACTTAGAGGGGTATGGACTAAACACAGGTAAATGGGACTAGGTTAGTTTAGGAAACCTGGTCAGCATGGTTGCGTTGGGCCAAAGGGCCTATTTCCATTCTGTATGACTGATTAAAACAGATGAAGGACTTGAAGTTAGCAAAATTTGGAGCTGGATGAACACAGCAGGCCAAGCAGCATCTCAGCTGACGTCAGCACAAAAAGCTGATGTTTCAGGCCTAGACCCATCATCAGAAAAGGGGGATGGGGAGAGGGTGCTGAAATAAATAGGGAGAGAGGGGGAGGCGGACTGAAGATGGAGAGAAGAAAAGATAGGCGGAGAGGAGACAGATAAGTCAAAGAGGCGGGGATGAGTCAATAAAGATGAGTGTAGGTGGGGAGGTAGGGAGGAGATACGTCAGTCCAGGGAGGACAGACAGGTCAAGGGGCGGGATGAGGTTAGTAGGTAGGAAATGGGAGTATGGCTTGAGGTGGGAGGAGGAGATAGGAGAGAGGAAGAACAGGTTAGGGAGGTGGGGATGAGCTGGGCTGGTTTTGGGATGCAGTGGGGGAAGGGGAGATTTAGAAGTTTGTGAAGTCCACATTGATACCATTGGGCTGCAGGGTTCCCAAGCAGAATATGAGTTGCTGTTCCTGCAACCTTCGGGTAGCATCATTGCGGCATTGCAGGAGGCCCATGATGGCCATGTCATCTAAGGAATGGGAGGGGGAGTTAAAATGGTTTGCGACTGGGAGGTGCAGTTGTTTATTGCGAACCGAGCAGAGGTGTTCTGCAAAGCAGTCCCCAAGCCTCCGCTTGGTTTCCCCAATGCATCCCAAAACCAGCCCAGCTCGTCCCCTCCCCCCACTGCATCCCAAAACCAGCTCAGCTTGTCCCCGCCTCCCTAATCTGTTCTTCCCCTCACCTATCCCCTCCTCCCACCTCAAGCCGCACCTTCATTTCCTACCTACTAACCTCATCCCGCCTCTATGACCTGTCCATCCTCCCTGGACTGACCTATCCCCTACCTACCTCCCTACCTATACTCTCCTCTCCACCTAGCTTCTTTTCTCTCCATCTTCGGTCCGCCTCCCCCTCTCTCCCTATTTATTCCAGAACCCTCACCCCATCCCCCTCTCTGCTGAAGTGTCTAGACCCGAAATGTCAGCTTTTGTGCTCCTGAGATGCTGCTGGGCCTGCTGTGTTCATCCAGCTCCAAACTTTGGATTCTCCAGCATCTGCAGTTCCCATTATCTCTGAAGGACTTGAAGTTGTTGCACTTAATGGTAAGTCAGTCATTTAACCATACCAAACAAGATCAGATGTATTTTCAGTGGTGTGAATTGGTCAGAAAAACTGGTATGCAACCTTTCTTGTCTGAAAACTTCCTTTTACCTGTGTGGAGTCACATTCTTTTAGACTTTAAATATTGTTGGACATTTTTGTTTTACTTATTATTGTCTCTTTTATCTTGCCCTTTCTAACTTAACTTTGATTTTCTTTCTTTTACTTTCTGGGCATGCTTTTATGTTGAATTAAATATCCTAACTTACACTTGCCTGTTCAGGCTGTGTGGATTAGAGTTTATCCCATTCACTTACACAAAGCTAATTCAAGCCCTGTGTTTCTCAATGTGGATGGCTCAAGCTAATTGATTTGGGAGACAAGCCTGTTCACGCAGACCCAGGGCAGTGTATTGCAGTGACTAATTACTCTAAGTTGCAGCACAATGCTCATGAAATGTTTGTAGACAGAAAGATTAGTAGTGAAGGGCAAGCACTTGCATTGCTCACGGTGGAATCTGGGTCAATAATCACTGCATTTATAGTGTTGCATGTGATTTTAAAAAAAACATTGTATTTCTACTGTTACTTTTGTGTGCAGATGATGTAAATGGTCAAACTTCCAACCTTCCGACAGGAGTGTAGCAAATAGCATCCAGATTCTATTTTTGGAGTCAGAATCTACTAAACCTGATGGTGAGAGGTACCAAGTGGAATTTAATGCCGCAGACACGAGGGCTTACCCATTGGCTACAGACCTGGCCAAAGCACAACATGCCTCTTATCAGGAAGGACACTATTATTCACCAATCAGGCACATAATGGGGCTGAGGTAGTAGAGCTGCTGGCCAATTATTGGCCAATAATGATAAACATCCAACTAATACCTAGCGTCCCCAAGAGACAGAAGATGATTGCCCAGACTGCATCAGAAGGTGATTCCAAAGCCAAGTGAGGCAGTGGAGACAGGTTCAGGCCAGACTCCAGGCTCAAAAGCAAACCCCTTCCCAAATGTTACTGGGGAAGACATGTGATCTCCACTTACTTCTCTCCTACCCAATGAAATTCTCTTCCAACCACATGTGCCATGAGAATTGGGGTGTAACATGCCATCTAGTGAATGTAGAAATGAATGTCATTTTTATTACTATAGTGCTTGAGATACCAAGAGTCAATATTACGAAGATGTGCTGCTGGTACTCATGCAAAATTACCTGTCAACAGAAATGTTAGGAATGAAAGTGGATGTGAGTTTGAGTGCTGATGTGATGCCAGATCCACAGGCAATAGAGGTGGACCTCTGTCTGTCTACAGATGGCAGCATATCATCTGTGGTCAGCCAGTCCAAACTGCAATAGTAAGGCATGGTAGCCAATGATCTTCAACTAACATGCTGGGATAATGATGTTAGTTTCTATTATGGGTGGCACAGTGGCTCAGAAGTTAGCATTGTTGTCTCACAGTGCCAGGGACCTGGGTTCAATTCCAGCCTCGGGCGACTGTCTGTGTTTGCACATTCTCCCCAATGTCTGTGTGGGTTTCCTCTGGGTGGTCTGGTTTCCTCCCACAGTCGAAAGATGTGCAGGTTAGGAGGATTGGCCATGCTAAATTGCATCTGGGGTGGGAAATATAGGGATGGTGTAAGGGGTGGGTCTGAGTGGGCTGCTCCTTGGAAGTTCAGTGTGGACTTGATGGGTCTGCCTCCATATTGTAGGGATTCTATTGCATAAAATATAGCTCCTGGCATTCACACATATACTACCATAGGAAGGCAGCAAGGATTAGCAAATTCTTGACCAGTAAGTGTCAATATACCTGATCTGAGGTTATTCGGGTAGTTAGGATTGACAGTTAATAATTCAGCAGCATCTCCATGCCAATTTAGTCCAACTAATCAGCTTCCTCCTAATGTTTAAAAAATGCAAGACAGAAGTCCATTAAAGAAAAAGCACCAACACCTGGTTAAAAGAAGAAAACTTAGCATCTCTCAGATGCATTTGAATTAAAGAGCGACTGTTGAAGATTACCAGTTACTGGTTTCCTCACTCCTTCAGCTACAAACCGCTGACTTCCAGTTCAAACCAGCCTACTTCCATGACATAGTATCTAGAGCTCTAATTACAATCACCTGGATTAGATCAGGAATAATTTGGACTGGAACAAGAATAATTGTGAGGAATTTAAGGTATTTGGAGGTGCTACATCAATTTTCACTCAGAATGACAAACATGCCGCTTTTAATATTTAAGCATTAGATCCAATAAATTAAATCACAGAAAGTGTTCTTTTGTCTTCTTCATGTGTAATCTATCACCAGTTGCCTTTGTGACATCAAGTAACAGAGGCCAGAACTTCTTCAGTTGAAAAAAAAATCAGGAAATCAGGAATTGTGTACCTTCTGTATGTCAGCCCAATTCCATTCCACTCACTGGCTGCTTGATCTTACACAGCCCAACTGGGTGTAGCAAATGAGCCATTACAGTCCAAGGCTGAGGTTTAAATCTGATCTCAAATTCCACTGCTAAGATTGCCCATTTCTGCCACTGCTTCCATCTCCACCGTGACATCACAACTGCTGCTTTTGAACTTAGCCACAGCTTCCTTACCTCCTGTTTGAATTTCATCAAACTACTTACTTATCTTCAAAGCAACTCAATCGGAACCCTACCTACCACATTCCATCTTAGCCCTACTACACCTATTTAACTACCCAGTTCGCGCTGGCTCCTCAGGATCCCCATCTCAGTTTACGGACATTAAAAGATATCTGTATTCATTTACAAACCTCAGTGTGGCTATATCAGTGCAAACCTCCTCTGGCCCAATGTCTCCATTTACATTGTCCGAAAAACCTGGATTTTTCTCTCTGTTCCTCTATCGCAGTCTCTAACTGCAAGGCCTTACACTTTAGGAACTTCTCAGCTTCAATAGCCACCCCAAAACTCATCTCAACGCTTCTGGTTTCTGAATTGTACCCAATTACCATCTTGTGAAGCTAATAGGTGTGGTATACAATTAACATGCATCTCCACATATTTTTGGAACAGGTCAGTAATTGTCAAACTATGCAGATTTTAAACACTTTCTGTCTATTAAGTATTACTTCAATTCTTCCTCTATCCCCATCAACATTGAGAATTCTAATTATGTTAAATGTAGGCACTGACCACAAATGCATCTTCGCTACAGTTCATTACAGTATGTTAATTCAGTCTGTAGCTCAATGCCAAAGTCACATGCAAATTGTTAACACTTACCAACCATATTATATGCTGCATCCAGGATGTCAAATGAATAAAGTCTGAAATATTCCTCATTGATACAAGCATTGAGGTATACAGGAAGGAAACAGGCCCTTCAGCCTATCTCATCCATGCTGATCAGGTTTCCCAAAGTTTGCTCATGTGAGAAATTGCTTAGTTAAATAAACTATATTTGATACTGGAGTTATCTTTATTTATTCCGCAACTAACAGAATATTTCAAAAAGACGTATAAACGTGATGCCCTGACTGTGCACAATTAAAATTATGCATTGGCAAAGGTCATTTTCTACAATAATATACTTGATGATCTCATAATAGTTTTGCAAATGCTGAATCTTCCTAAATCTTTCAATTGGAGCCCTGCTTACTAGTATAATGTAGTAATTGTAACAGAAACAGCATAAATAAAGTGTTGTGTTCACACACCAGTGAACACCATAATTTGCCGAAATCTTCACTTCAGGATATAGACATGCATATAAAGTAAAATGCGATAAAATTTACACAACTTTGCATTATCCTCTGCACCTCAGTAAACAGTTAACACAAATTTCAAATTTGTTAGACAAATGGGTGTCATACATTGTTTTATAATGAGTAAACATGATCCTTCAACACTTAAACAGAAGGATGAACTAAGCCAATAAGTAAGGCAACAACTTTATTTCTACAGTAACTCTCACCTGTCATAAAACAAGTTCTGCTGAGCTTGAACTTATAACAAGAAATTTCACTTGTCAACAATTAATTACAAAAGAAAGGAGCAGGGTATGAAACTGGGGACAAGTTTCAACCCAAAAAACAACAAGCAGCAGTTGATTAACGTGTGGAGCTTTTGCATTGTACTTCCAGCTGGGCCTATAAATTGAGGAGCAGTGTACCTGCCTGATTTGACCATAATGTAATTTCAATATGTAATTCTAAATTTATAAGCTCCCATTTTTGTATTTTTCAGGCATAAATGTCTAGATACCATTTATTGCGCACCATGCTGTGAACAGCCTAACCAGAGTAGCCCAATAATTGGTGGGGTACATTTCATTTGGGAGCATGAACACTCTACAAAAAAAACTGTAACCAGCAGAAAATTCTCTGGGATTGATTTCTGCAAATGAACCATCTACTCCAGCTTGAGCTGCTAAGTGGTACAGCAAGAAAACCAACCAATTTCTATCCTCTCTTCACATTGTAAGCTGTGATGAGTTCATAACTATTACTTTCAGGATTTAAATGAAATCTGAATAGAAGGGCTCCCACAAAAAGGAACATACAAATCAGGAATTGACTATTTGTCCCTTAAGCTTGCTCTGTGACTGAATAAGATCATAGCTGATCTGATTGTGGTCACAAATCCACTTTCCATTACACTCAACTCCCTTGTTTATCAAAATCTATTTAACGTGACCTTGAAAAATTTAATGACTTGGATGCTATTATTGTCTTGGAAAGAAAATGCAACAGGCTAACTATCTACTGCAACAAAACATGTTTCCTCATCAGAGACTTAAAAGGGAGACCTCTTATTCTTTTAAGCTGTGTTCCCTAGTTCTTGCTTCTTCCACAGTGGAAGGAAGCACTTTATAAAGTCTGCTCTCAAAATGTTTCAAAAGATCACCACTGTTCTGGAGCTTTCTTCAGTCTTTCTACATTTAAGTGATATTCAGCTCCTATATTTTTCCTACGAAAGTGCACAACCTCACATTTCCCCACTTGCTCAATACCTCTGCAGATTCTGTGTCAGCTTCACCATTCAGCTTCCCATCTATTATTTGCTGTCCATAAACTTGCTATTGTACATTCACATTCCTCAGCCTCCTTATACCAAACAGAGTGGACGATGGTTGTGATTGTTGGAGGTCAATCATCATAGGTACAGCACCACCTCTATGTGCTAACAAGAAACTTTTCCTTTTCCTTTCAGGCATCAAGGCCCACAAGATGCAACAATTCAAAAATACCCATGGCCCTCTGGAACCTTCCACTCATCCCCGTCCCTCTGACTCTATAAGAACATAAGAACCACGAGCAGGAGTAGGCTGTCCAGATCTTTGATCCTGCCCTGCCATTCAATAAGATCGTGGCTGATCTTTTTGTGGACTCAGATCCACTTACCCGTGTTCTCACCATATCCCTTAATTCCTTTATTGTTGAAAAAAAATCCACCTTAGCTTTAAAAACGTTTACTGAAATAGCATCAACTACTTCACTGGACAAGGAATCCCATCAATTAACAACTCTCTGGGTGAAGAAGTTCCTTCTCGATTCTGTCCTAAATCTGCTCCCTCTAATCTTGAGGCTATGCCCTCTTGTCCTAGCTTCACCTGCCAGTGGGAACATCCTCTCTACTTGTGTCTTATCTATTCCCTTCATAATTTTATGTTTCTATAAGATCCCCCCTCAATATACTCAGTCTCTCCTCATAAGCCAACCCCCTCAACTCAGGAATCAACAGAGTGAACCTCTTCTGCACCCCCTCCAGTGCCAGTACATCCTTCCTCAAGTAAGGAGACCAAAACTGCACACAGTACTCCAGGTGTGGCCTCACCAGCACCTTGTACAGCTGCAACATAACGTCTCTGCTTTTAATCTCAATCCCTTTAGCAATGAAGTACAAAATTCCATTTGCCTTCCTAACTACTTCTTGTACCTACAGACCAACCTTCTGTGATTCATGCACAAGGACACCCAGGTCCCTCTGCATAGCAGCATGCTACAACTTTTTACCATTCAAGTAATAATCCGTTTTACTATTACTCCTGCCAAAATTTATGACTTCACATTTATTTATATTGTATTCCATCTGCCAAATCTTTCCTACTCAATGTATCTAAGTTCCTCTGCAAAGTTTCAGTCCTCTGCATGCTTTGCTCTGCCATTCATCCTTGTGTCATCTGCAAACTTTGACACCCTACACGTGGTCCCCAACTCCAAATCATCGACATAAATTGTAAACAATCGCAGTCCCAACACTGATCCCTGAAGCACACTACTAGTCACTGCCAGCCAGAATAGCACTCATTTATCCGCACACTTTGCTTCCTGTTAGTCAGCCAAACCTCTATCCATGCTAATACTTTACCCCTAACACCATGCATCCTTATCAGATGCAGCAGCCTCTTGTGCGGCACCTTGTTGAAAGCCTTTGGAAATCTCAGTACACCATATCCACTGGGTCACCCTTGTACACCTGGCTCATAATGTCTTCATAAGATTCCAAAAGATTTGTCAAGCATGACCTGCCCTTCCTGAACCCACGCTGTGCCTGCCCAACAGGACAATTTCTATTGCGATGCCTTGCTATTTCTTCCTTGATAATAGACTCAAGCATCTTCCCCACTGCAGAGGTTAAGCTAACCGGCCTACAATTCCCCATCTTTTGTCTACCTCCCTTTTTAAGCAGTGGCGTCACATTTGCTACTTTCCAATCTGCTGGGACTGCCCCAGAGTCCAGCGAAATTTGGAAATTACCACCAGTGCACCTGCTATTTCTCCCGCCATCTCTTTTAGTACCCTGGGATGCATTCCATCAGGGCCAGGAGACTTACCAATCCGTAGGTCCATTAGCTTGCACAGCACTACCTCTTCCGTAATAATAATTGTTTCCAGGTCCTCACCCACCTTCGTCTCTTTGTCAATTACTGGCATGTTATTAGTGTCCTCCACTGTGAAGACTGATGCAAAAGGCCTGTTCAATGCCTCAGCCACTTCATCATATCCCATAACTAAATTCCCCTTCTCATCCTCTAAAGGGCCAACGCTTACTTTAGCCACTCTTTTTCATTTTATACACTTACAGAAACGTTTGCTATCTATCTGTATATTCTGTGCTAGTTTTTTTTTCTCATGTTCTATCTTACTTTTCTTTACAGCTCTTTTTGTGGCTTTCAGCTGACCTTGAAAGTTTTCCCAATCTTCTAGTTTTGTGCTGTTTTTGGCCACTTTGTGTGCCTTCTGTTTCAATTTGATAGCCTCCCTTATTTCCTCAGACACCCATGGCAGATTACCCCTTTTCTTACAGTCCTTCCTTTTCATTGGATTATACTTTTGCTGAGCACTTTGAAAAATTGCTTTGAAAGTCCTCCACTGCTCATCAACTGTCCCACCATAAAATATTTGTTTCCAGTCTACTGCAGCCAAGTCCTCCCTCATTCTATTGTAGTCCCCCGTTTTCAAGCATAGGACCCTGGTATTGGATTTTATCTTCACACTCTTGGCTTTCATTAACAGGGGGATCGAGTTTAAGAGCTGCGAGGTTATGCTGCAGCTCTACAAAACCCTGGTGAGACCACACTTGGAATATTGTGTCCAGTTCTGGTTGCCCTATTATAGGAAAGATGTGGAGGCTTTGGAGAGGGTGCAAAGGAGGTTTACCAGGATGCTGCCTTACGAGCTTGTCTTAGGAGGAGAGGTCGACTGAGCTCGGACTTTTCTCTCTGGAGAGAAGGAGGAAGAGAGGTGACCTGATCGAGGTGTACAAGATAATGAGAGGCATGGATAGAGTCGATAGCCAGAGACTTTTCCCCAGGGCAGGATTGACTGCCACGAGGCGTCATAGTTTTAAGGTGTTAGGAGGAAGGTATAGTGGAGACGTCAGAGGGAGGTTCTTCACCCAGAGAGTTGTGAGCGCATGGAATACTTTGCCAGTGGAAGTCGTGGAAGCAGTCATTAGTGACATTTAAGTGACTGCTGGACATGCACATGGACAGCAGTGAATTGAGGGGAATGTAGGTCAGGTTATTTTATTTTTGGATTAGGATTATTCCACGGCATAACATCGTGGGCTGAAGGGCCTGTACTGTGCTGTACTTTTCTGTGTTCTTTACTCTCCATCTGTATTCTAAATTCAACCATACTGTGGTCACTCCTTCCAAGAGGACCCCTAACTGAGATCATTAATTATTGCTGTCTCATTACAAAGGACCAGATCAAGGATAGCTTGCTCCCTCGTCGGTTCCATTACATACAGTTATAGAAAATTATCATGGATACACTCAACGAACTCCTCCTCAAGGCTACCCTGACCGAGCTGGTTTGACCAAAATACATGTAGATTAAAATCTCCCACAGTAATTGCCGTACCATTTTCAGAGGCATTAGTTATGTCTTTGTTTATTGCCTGCCCCAATGTGATGCTTTTATTTGGTAGCTGAGAGACTATGCCTAGCATTTTCCTCTTAGAATTTCTAATTTCCACCCAAATGGATTCAAGCTCATTCTCCACAGAACCTATATCACTCAGCACCGCCCTGTTGTCCTTGAATATCAGAGCTACACCACCTCCCTTATCTTCCTGTCTGTCCTTCCAAATAGTCTGGCACCCCTGGATATTTAACTCCCAGTTGTGACCATCCTGTAACCATGTCTCCGTAATGGCTACCAAATCATATTCATTCGCGATGATTTGTGCTGTTAACTCATCAATTTTATTATGAATGCTATGAGCATTCAGGGAAAGAGCCTTTATGCTAGCTTTCTTACCCTCACGATTTCCAACATCTCTAATAATACCACCCGAGTTATCCTTCCTTTTTGCTTCATTCACAGTCGGCCTTGAACCGAAACCCTCTTGTACACATGCTAACCTGCTGCTTACCTTTTTATTTGTACTCCCTGTTGTTTTCCCTTTCCCTTCCCCTGACTCACTAGTTTAAAGTCCTAGAAACCACCCTATTTCTCCTTTTCGCGAGAACACCGATTCTAGATCGGTTCAGATGGAGTCCATCCCATCGGTAAAGATCCCCCCACCCCTGGTTCCAAAACTGATGCCAATGCCCCATAAAATGGAACCCCTCTTTCCCACACCACTCCTTTAGCCACGTGTTTCCTTCCCTAATTTTCTTATCCCTAAGCCAAATCGGCACGTGGCTCGGGCAGTAACCTGGAGATTATGACCCTCAAGGACCTGTTCCTTAATTTCGTTCCAAGTGCTTCGTAATCCCCAAACAGGCCTCCATCCTAGCCTTGCCCTATATTGTTAGTCCCAACATGGACCACAACAACTGGATCCTCCCCCTCCCGTTCCAATATCCTTTCAAGCCGGTCGGAGATGTCCTCCACCCTGACACCGGGCAGGCAACACACCATGTGGGACTCCCGATCTGGCTTGCAAAGGATACTATCTGTCCCCCTAACTACTGAATCCCCTATAACTACCATTTGTCTTTCTGCTCCCCCATCTTGAATGGTCTTCCGCACCATGGTGCCGTGTTCAGCTGGCTCATCCTCCCCGCAGCCCTTTTCCTCATCCCCACAGGATTACGGTTAGTACCTGTTGGATGAGGTCAAAAGCTGAGGCTACTCCACTCCTGAACTCAGGATCTCCTTACTCACCTCACTTGCACTCACACCCTGTTGTCCCTGATCACTAACTGAATTTGAATAACTTAATCTACCAGGTGTGACTGCCTCCTGAAACGCAGCGTTCAGGTAACTCTCCTCCTCCTGGATGTGCACTACGTTTGAAACTCAGATTCCAGATCATCAACTCTGAGCCGGAGTTCTTCCAGTTGCCGACACTTACTGCAGATGTGGTCACTGCTGTTCATAATGGGATGAGCCAGCTCCCACATCATACAGCTACAGCACATCACCTGCCCAGCCATCTCTACTTAGTTAATTACTTTATTACTTTATATAAATTTGAGTTAAATACTACCCCCCCCCCCCACCTCCTGTCGGGTATTCACCATCCCTCCTCACCTTCCTCTCTCCGATGTTGAATGATCTGTACTCAGTAAAGGCCTCAACTTTATCCCTCTTCATCCCCACTTTAACGAATTTCGGGCACGACTTGACGCCGAACTGTTCTTCTGCTGTCTTCGCCTCCATGCTCATTTCTTCGGACAAGAGTCCTCTCCCTGTCCCACAGACCCCTTGCCCAACTTCTGGCGCACTGACCTCGATCTTGCAGAGGCTGAGCACCAGCTCTCAGATACCTCTTCCCACCTTCCCTTGGACCATGACCCCACCATGGCACATAAGGCCATTGTATCCATTACAGTTACGGATCTCATCTCATCCAGTGATCTCCCCCATCCGCTTCCAAGCTAATAGTGCCCCCAACCCCACACAGCCTGTTTCTACCTCCTGCCAAAAATCCACAAACAGGACTGTCCAGGTAGACCCATTGTTTCAGTCTGCTCATGTCCCACAGAACTCATCTCTTCCTACCTTGACTCAGTCTTCTCTCCCTGCTCCAATCCCTACCCACATACATCAATGATTCATCTGACACCTTACAGCAGTTTCAAAGCTTCCAGTTTTAACGGCTCCAGCCACCTCCTCTTTACCTTGAGATAACAAGGTTTAGAGCTGGATGAACACAGCAGGTCAAGCAGCATCAGAGGAGCAGGAAAGCTGATGCTTCAGGCCTAGATCCTTCTTCAGATTCCTCTTTACCATGGATGTGCAATTCCTTTACACCCCCATTCCTCACCAGAGAGGTCTTAGGGATCTCTGCTTCTTCTTGGAGCAGAGACCCGAACCATTTCCACCACCCTCCTCCACTTGGCTGATCCCCCTTTTCTGATGAAGGGTCTAGGCCCGAAACGTCAGCTTTTGTGCTCCTAAGATGCTGCTTGACCTGCTGTGTTCATCCAGCTCCACACTTTGTTATCTCGAACATTGTGTCTATTCAGTCACAGGATTACGGTGTCACTGGCCAGGCCAGCATTTATTGCCCAACTCTAACTGCCCAGATAGCAGTTTGGAGTTGACCACATTGCTGTCAATCTGGAGTCACGTATCAGCCATACTGTGTAAGAATAGCAGTTTCCTTCTCTAAAGGACATTAGTGAACCAGTTGGGTTTTTCTGACAATCGACAATGCATCCAGAGTCATCATTAGACTCTTCATTCCGGATATTTTATATAATATATTCATACATCAATGACTTGAAATGATTATGATCCTTTAGTTTACTAAAAGCTCCAGTTTTGCCTCCTTTAAAAGTCCCTTTAAGTTCTCAATTCTTAGTTAATAGCCCAATCATACTATCAGAGTTTTCCCAGTGCTTCATGTGTTTATTTGAGCATTTAACACTGCTTTCAACCTTCTCTTCTGCACTAAATCTTTCTTACCAGACTGGCCTCTTGTAGTTCTCATTGAGGCCTGCAAATGCGAAGTAACTGATATTATAGCAATGATCATAATCACCAACAAGATACAAAAGGGGAAAATTAATATTTAACTTCATTCTACATATGGCTTTACTATACTTCTTACCAGTAGTTGCTAAGGCAATTAGAAAACATAAGCTGAAATAATGTAATGCTGAAATAGAAAAAGCAACAAAACTGGGTGGATTCCTGGCATCAGTGTAATCAGAAAATGACAACAACAAACAGTCATAATGATCATGCAAAGTCTTTGCAACTAACACCTGGGGCTTGTGCCAAAAATTTGAAGAATTTTCTCACAGACTAGTTCAGCAACAGCCTGACGTAGGTATGATTCAGTGAACATGACTGACAGATGTCCTAGGCCATCAGGAGTATGCACTGTCTCAGTGGAAGGGCAGGCCCAGCACGGGTGACAGCACCATAGTATACAGTCAGAATGGAGTTGCCCTGGGAATCTTCAACATCGACACTGGACCCCTTGAAATCTCTCAGCATCAGGTCAAACTTTGTCAACAAAACTTCTGCTGATGACCCTCAACTGATGAATTAGTTCTCCATCATGCTGAACACACCTTTGAGGAAGCACTGGTGATGTCCACATCCCATGAACAAAAATAATAGTTGAATTTTGCTTGTGAAAATGAAGCCTCTGCATGAAACTTTAAATTAATGTTTTAACTTTTAAATATATGGGTTAAAATTAGAAAAAAGAAAGGGATGATCAGCTCAATGGATTGTACAATAGGCCTCTCCAATAGTCAGAAATTGAGAAGCAAGTATGTAGAGAGATCCCAGATATGTATAAGAATAATAAGTCTGAAACAGTCAGCGATTTTAATTTTCCAAACATTCACTGGGACTACCCATAGTGTTAAAGGTTTGGGTGGTGAAGAGTTTGTTTAATATGTTCGAGAAAATCTTATTTATCAATGCGTACATGTTCCTGGCGAAGGAGCAAGTTAAACTCCTTAGTTGGAGTACAGAAAATTTTAATGGTATGAGACAAGAACTTTCAAAAGTTGATTGGAGCAGACTGTTCACAGGTAAAGAGATGACTGGCAACTGGGAGGCTTTCAAAAGTGTGATAGTGAGAGTTCAGGGGCATTATGTTCCTGTTAGAATGAAGGGTAAGGCTGCTAAGATTAGGGAATAATGGATAAATAAAGACATTGAATTTCTAGTCAAGAATTAAAAAGAATCACTTATTCGATATAGACAACTGAGGCCAACTGACTCTCTTGAAGAGTATAGAGTGAAGGGGCATTCTCTCTCAAACTTGATCGAGTTTTTTCAATGAAGCAACCAAAAAAATTGAGGGCAGAACTGTAGACGTTGTTTAGTTGGATTTTAGTAAAGCTTTTGACCAGGTTCTACACGATGGATCAATTAATAAAATTAGATCACTTGGGATTCAGGGTGAGCTTGCCAATTGGATACAAAATTGGCTAATGGCAGAAGACAGAGGGTGGTGGTGGAGCGTTGCTTTTTAGACTGGAAGCCTATGACCAGCAGTGTTCCAGAGGGATTGGTGCTGGGTGGTCTTTTGTTTATTGTTTATATAAATGGTTTTGATGAGAATTTAGGAGACTTGGTTAGTAAGCTTGTGAATGACACCAAAAATTGGTGGTATAGTGGACAGTGAAGAAGGTTATCTAAGATTACAAGAGATCTTGATCAGTTGGGCCAATGGGCTGATCTGAGGAGATGTAGGTGGAGTTTATTTGGATAAATGCGAGGTATTGCATTTTAGACAATAGAAACCAGGACAGGGCTTATGCAATTAATGATGGTCCCTGGGTAGTGTTGTAGAATGGAGATCTAGGGATTCACATACATAATTCTTTGAAGTTTGCATCACACGTTGGCAGGGTGGTTATGAAGCTGTTCAGCACACTTGCCTTCATGGTTCAAACCTTTGAGTATAGGAATTGGGACGTCATGTTGAGGTTGTACAGGGCATTGGTGAGGCCTCTTCTGGAATACTGTGTCCACTTCTGGTTGCCCAGTTATAAAAAGGATGTTATTAAGCTGGAGAGGGTTCAGAAAACATTTACCAGGATGTTGCTGGGGAGAGAGGGTTTGAGTTATAAAAACAGACTAGAAAACTTGGAACTTCTTTCACTGGAGCATAGGCAGTTGAGAGGTGACCTTACTGACTTTTATAAAGTCATGAGGGGCATAGATAACCTGAATGACATGGGCCTTTTCCCTAGGGTGAGGGATTTCAAGACTAGGGGGCATATTTTAAGGTGAGAGAATGTTTCCTTTTAAAATCTGTCATTCATGTGTAGAATGAACTTCCAGAGGGATTGGTGGATGTGGGTTCAGTTACAATGTTTAAAACACATTTCGATAAGTTCATGAATAGGAAAGGTTTGGAGGAATATGGACCAAGCACAGGCAGGTCCAACTCATTTAGTTCGTGAACATGGTCAGCACAGACCAGTTGGACTGCTTCCATGCAGTATGGCTGTATACCTATGACTCTAATTCTTTAGCTTACTACTTTCGATTAACAATTTTATTTTCTCCATTGAGTGAAGTTTCACAGGAAAAGTGCACACAGTGCTCTGTCAGTAATGAAGATTTTAACACTGTTAAACCTGCGATTTCTGCAGAGGTTGCCTAATCCAAGTATTTCCTGTATTTTCTGTTTCTATTTTAAATTTGCAGCATTTGAATTATTTTGATTTTGAGAAAACATTCTACATTATGTCCAGATGAAACAGCAGCTGGCCCCCCAACCCTCCTATCTATATTAGGGGTGATCTGGTGACAAATTATGGTGCGGAAAGTACCAGTTTGTTTCACCTATTGGACTGGATTGTGTGGGAATACCTCCTTTAAGTTTAGATATCATCTTCTAACAACTCCTGTTGTCAACATTAATATGCACATACATGAACCTACAGTATTTTTGGCACTTATCAAATCTGTAGCTTTCCTTAATGTATGCAGCGAATTCACGAAAGACAGGAACCTTATCGTCGAGGACGATTATGATGACTTTAACTTTAGCCCTAATTCATGAGGCAGAGGACAACATGGATGGCGTGTTGAGAGGTGGGGAATCGGGTAAATGCCAGGCAAACACAGAGAAGTAGGCAGGTAGTGTAGGAGTTTGATAAGGTTCCCCATGGCAGGCTGACGAAGAAAGTGAAGTCACGTGGGGTCCAGGGTGTGCTCGCTAGATGGATAAAAAACTGGCTAGGCAACAGGAGACAGAGGGTAGTAGTAGAAGGGAGTTTCTCAAATTGGAGACCTGTGACCAGTGGTGTTCCACAGGGATCTGTGCTGGGACCACTGTTGTTCGTGATATATGTAAATGATTTTGAGGAAGGTGTAGGTGGTCTGATCAGCAAGTTTGCAGATGACGCTAAGATTGGTGGAGTAGCAGATAGTGAAGTGGACTGTCAGAGATTACAGCAGAATATAGATAGACTGGAGAGTTGGGCTGATAAATGGCAGATGGAGTTCAATCCGGGCAAATGCGAGGTGATGCATTTTGGAAGATCAAATTCAAGGGCGAACTATACAGTGAATGGAAAAGTCCTAGGGAAAATTGAACAGAGAGATCTGGGTGTTCAGGTCCATTGTTCCCTGAAGGTGACAACGCAGGTCAATAGAGTGGTCAAAAAGGCATATGGCATGCTTTCCTTCATTGGGCAGGGTATTGAGTACAAGAGTTGGCAGGTCATGTTGCAGTTGTATAGGACTTTGGTTCGGCCACATTTGGAGTACTGTGTGCAGTTCTGGTCGCCACGTTACCAAAAGGATGTGGATGCTTTGGAGAGGGTGCAGAGGAGGTGCGCCAGGATGTTGCCTGGTATGGAGGGTGCTAGCTATGAAGAGAGGTTGAGTGGATGAGGATTATTTTCTTTAGAAAGAAGGAGATTGAGGGGGGACCGATTGAGGTCTACAAAATCATGAGGGGTATAGACAGGGTGGATAGCAAAAAGCTTTTTCCCCAAGAGTGGGGGACTCAATTACTAGGGGTCATGAGTTCAAAGCGAGAGGAGGAAAGTCTTTTTAAGGTAGATATGTGTGGAAAGTTCTTTACACAGGGTGGTGGGTGCCTGGAACGCGTTGCCAGCGGAGTTGGTAGACACAGACATGTTAGCGTCTTTTAAGATATACTTGGACAGGTACATGGATGGGCAGGGAGCCAATAGACACAGGCCGTTAGAAAATAGATGACAGGTTAGACAGAGGATCTTGATCTGGGCAGGCTTGGAGGGCTGAAGGGCCTGTTCCTGTGCTGTAGGTTTCTTTGTTTCTTTGAGTCCCCAGAGCGTCCTGCACACCAGCTGATCTTCTGTCTTAGTAAACTGGAAAGGGCAATGGAAGCTTGAAGGATTGCAGGAAGATTTCAACCTCTGACATTGTGGTAGTGTCCAGCTGTACAGGAGGGGAGGAAGGAGAGCAGAAAGTATGATTGGGCAGTGAACTTCAAGTGGGTAGGAACACAACCAGCCAGGCTGAATAGATTGGGACCAAAGGGAATGGGAAAACAGTAGCTACCTTCAAACAGGACATGGTTTGGGCCCAGTCTAGGTGTATTCCCTCAAAAGGGAATGGTATCGCAAACAAATCCAGAGTTCTTTGAATGGCCAAGTAAATTGAAATCAAATTAAAGAAGAAATAGTATGCTTATGACAAGTGTCAGGTAGTAAATACAGCTGAGAACCAAATTGAATATAAAAAAGTTACAGAAGGGAAGTGAAAACACAAATATAAGAAGCAAAGAAGGATTATAAAACAACACTAGCAGCTAACCTGAAGGGAAATTCCAAAGTCTTCTCTAAGCACATTAGTAGGATAAAGGTGATACTAGGAGGCCTAGCACAAAGTAAGGGAATGAAGAAAAAATTGTTAACTATCAACAGAATCAAAGGAAAGCTAGAGAATGGTAGGGGACCTCAGAATATAGTCCATGTTATGCACCACAGGAAAAAGAAGCATTCTGGATGCAGACAGACATCACAACCAAAACAATATCAAGCAGCGATAGATTATGGTGATCGGCGACAAATGGACAGGGTAAAGGACAAGATACAAAGTTAACCATTGCGGACTTGATGGTGAAACAGTAAGTGCCGTAAAAACTACATTTCTTTGACATATACCCTCAGAATGAAACAAATAGGTCTAAACTTTAATTTTCACTCTGATTTTTTTTATTTATTTATTCATGATAGGATAGGCATGTCACTAGAAGACCATTAATTGTCCATGCCTAATTATTTTTAAGCATTTGTGGGGCGAGGCCTTCATTGGCAGAGAGAATTTATTGCTCATTCAAATCCTCTCTTGACAAGGCGGTGGTGAGCTGCATGGTGAACCACTATTTGCTGTCCATTTGGTACAGGTAGACACACAATGCCATTGGGGAATAGATTTTGAACCACAGACACTGGTGATATACTTCCAACATAGGATCGCATTACTTGTAGGTAGTAGCGTTCCCATGAGTCTGCTGCCCTTGCACCTCCTTGTGGTAATTCTTAGTGTGGTGAATATGCCAGGTCATGGAGGTTGCGGAGTGTGATTGAATATAACTCTGCTACTGATGTTCACCCACAGTGCCTCATGTATACCCAGTTCTGAGTTGCAAGATCTGTTCTAAATCTTTGTCATTGAGCATGTGGTGTGCCACTCAATGCAATGGAGGGTATCCTCAATCTGAAGATAGGACCACAGTGTAGTCATCACTGTTACTGATACTGGTACAGGCACAGACTGAGACAGATGCATCATGCTACAGGCAGATTGGTGAAGATGAGGTCAGGTAAGTTTAGCTCTCTTGGTTGCCCCACCACCTGCCTCTAACCTATTCTAGCAGCTATGTCATTTCGAACATGGCAAACTCTATCAGTAAAAGTACTGAGCCAATCTTGGTGACAGACATTGGTGTCCATTTACAGAGTACATGTTACGTTCTTGCCAGCCTCAGTGCTTCCTCCAAAATATGTTCAACATGGGTTACCAGGAGGTTTCCTTCCCCACTGTTTGACCCAATACCATGACATGCTCGTGGGGTCCAGAGGCATTGTTCAGGAAAAATCCTTCCCGATGGCATACCACCGTGTGACCACCTCTGCTGGGTCTGTCCTGCTGGCAGAGGCAGGACATATCCAGGGATAGTGATGATGGAGTCTGGGACATTGGAATTGTACCTTACAACCATGAATAGGATCATGTCTGGTCAGGGCTTGACTAACCTGAGGGACAGCTCTCCCAATTTCATCACAAGTGTCTAGATGTTGGTAAGGAAGACTTTGTCAGGCTGACAGTGCTGGGTTTGTTATTGCTGATTGGGTGCTTCTTTGGCGGGGGGGGCGGTTTCTGTGCGGTTTCATTTCTTTAAATTTAATTGAGATCACAACTCTACATTTTGTAAGTCAGAAATAAAATAGTATCGAAGAAAATGCTCTTCCATTTTCTTAGAGATTGTATGTTTCACCATCATGTTTAATGGTGAGGTAGTGGCAGCTGTTTTGTCTTGGAGTTAGATGATGTAGGTTCGAGAATCATTCTAGAACCTTCATCTATTGGCTTCAATTCACTGATATATTTTTGGTTTCCGGTGCAGCTGCATCTTAATTTTAAAATCCTTATTTTTACATTCAAATTCCATTAATCAGTCTCTATCTTTGCATCCTCCTCCAGTCCTTTAATCCTCAGGCTACTCGTGTTTCTCTTATTCTGGTCTCTCATGTTGCCCCTCCATTGGCAACATGCCTTCAGTTGCCATCAGCCCCAAGTCTCAAATTCCTTCACCAAATATCCTTCTCCCTGGCTTTGAGATGCTCCTACAGCTTTGAACTTTGTACAAGATATTGTACAGGAAATGCACCCAAGTCTTGCTCCTCCAAGACCGTGTTAGGGAACTGGAGTGGGAGCTGGATGAACTTCCGATCATTCGGGAGGCAGAGTCAGTGATAGACAAGAGTTTCAGGGAAGTAGTCACTCCTAAGCGCGAAGAAAGCTGGGTAACTGTTAGAAGGGGGAAGAAGCAGTCAGTGCAGGGATCCCCTGTGGTCGTTCCCCTGAAAAACAAGTATACTGTTTTGGATACTGTTGCGGGGGGATGACTTACCAGGAGCATGCAGGCGGGTGCAGGTCTCTGGCACAGAGTCTGTCCCTCTTGCACAGAAGGGAAGGGGGATAGGAAGAGAGTGATAGTCATTGGGGACTCAATAGTTAGAGGGACTGATAGAAGGTTCAGCGAGTTTTGAGAAGATTTGTAGCTCAGGTTGAGGTTCTGGATGTGAGTTTGCTCGCTGAGCTGGAAGGTTAGTTTTCAGACGTTTCGTCACCATTCTAGGTAACGTCATCAGTGAGCCTCCGACGAAGCGCTGGTGTTATGTCCCGCTTTCTATTTATCTGGTTAGGTTTCCTTGGGTTGATAGAAGGTTTGCCGGGAACGAAAGAGACTCACGATTGGTGTGTTGCCTCCCAGGTACCAGGGTCCATGATGTCTCAGATTGTGTCTTTGAGGTCCTGAGGGGAGAGGGTGACCAGCCCCAAGTCGTGGTCCATGTAGGCACCAACGACATAGGTAGAAAGAGCGATAGGGATGTCAGGCAGGATTTCGGGGAGCTAGGGTGGAAGTTGACAGCTAGAACAAACAGTGGTCATCTCTGGTTTGTTACCCGTGCCACGTGATAGCGAGGCAAAGAACAGGGAGAGATTTCAGCTGAACACGTGGCTGCAGGGATGGTGCAGGAGGGAGGGCTTCAGGTACGTGGACAATTGGGGCTCATTCTGGGGAAGGTGGGACCTCTACACACAGGACGATCTCCACTTGAACCAGAGGGGCACTAATATCCTGGGTGGGAAATTTGCTAGTGCTATTTGGGTGGATGTAAACTAGCTCCGAAGGGGGATGGGAAACTGAGGTGTAGTCCTAGTACACAGGAGGATGAGCATAGGGAGGACATGGGCATGGCCTCACTGTCACAGGAGTGTGCTGGCAGAAGGCAAGCTGGGTTGAAGTGTGTCTACTTTACTGCCAGGAGTATCCGGAATAAGGTAGGTGAGCTTGCAGCTTGGATAGGTACCTGGGACTTCGATGTTGTGGCCATTTCGAAGACATGGATAGAGCAGGGTCAGGAATGGATGTTGCAGGTTCCAAGGTTCAGATCTTTCATTAAGGTCAGGGAAGGTGGTAAAAGAGGGGGAGGTGTGGCTTTGTTGGTCAAGGACAGTATAACGGCGGCTGAAAGAACCTTTGAGGGCTCGTCTACTGAGGTGGTATGGGCTGAGGTTGCCAAGGAAGGTTTGTCGACTGAGTCAGTATGGGTGGAGGTTAGGAACAGCAAGGGAGCAGTCACCTCACTGGGGGTTTTCTACAGACCCCCAAATAGCAGTAGGGAGATTGAAAAACTCATTGTTCGGCAGATTGTTGGAAAGTGCAAACGTAGCAGGGTTGTTGTTATGGGTGACTTCAACTTTCCCAATATTAATTGGAACCTCCTCAGTGCAGATGGTTTGGATGGAGCCATTTTGTCAGGTGTGTTCAGGAGGGTTTCCTGACTCAGTATGTGGACAGGCCAATGAGGGGGGAGGCCATTTTGGATTTGGTGCTTGGCAATGAGCCAGGACAGGTGTCAGATCTCGTGGTGGGAGAACACTTTGGCGACAATGACCACAACAGCCTCACATTTACCATAGCTGAGGAAAGGGAAAGGAGCAGTTACCAAGGGAAGATATTTAACTGGGGTAAAGGAAACTAAGACGCTATCAGACAGGAGTTGGGAAGTACAGATTGGGAGCAATTGTTCCACAGAAAGGGCACAGCAGACATGTAGAGACTGTTTAAGGAGCAGTTGTTGCGAGTGATGCATAAATTTGTTCCTCTGAGACAGGTAAGACGGGGTAAGATTAAGGAGCCTTGGATGAAGGGAACAGAGGTGCTTCTCGTCAAAAAGGAAAAGGCAGCTTACGTAAGGTGGAGGAAGTGAGGGTCTAGCACAGCTTTAGAGGATTACAGGCTTGCTTGGAAGGAGCTCAAAAGTGGACTGAGGAGGGGCAGGAGGGGGTACAAAAAAGGCTTGGCAGGAAGGATTAGGGAGAACCCGAAGGCATTTTACTCATACATGAGGAATAAGAGAATGATCAGGAGAAGGTAGGGCCAATCAGGGATAGCGTAGGGAACTTGTGTGTGGAGCCTGAGCAGATAGGGGAAGCCCTAAATGAGTTTTTTGCTTCGGTTTTCACTAAGGAAAGGGACCTTGTTGTGAATGAGAACTTTGAGGAGCAGGAAAACAGGCTTGAACAGATCAAGATTGAGGAAGTTGATGTGCTGGAAGTTTTGACAAACATTAAGATTGATAAGTCCCCAGGGCCAGACCAGATTTATCCTAGGTTGTCCAGGAAGCGAGAAAAGAGTTTGTTAAGCCGCTGGCGAAGATCTTTGCTTCCTCACTCTTCACGGGAGTCGTACCGAAAAATTGTAGGGAGGCAAATGTTGTTGCTCTTTTCAAGAAAGGGAATAGGGAAATCCCTGGAAATTACAGACCAGTCAGTCTTACGTCTGTGGTCAGCAAGGTTTTGGAAAGAATTGAGGGATAGGATTTATGACTATTTGGAAAAGCATAGCGTGATTAAAGGGAATCAGCATGGCTTTGAGGGGCAGGTCATGCCTGACAAATCTTATTGAGTTCTTTGAGGAAGTCATAAGACAGGTTGACGAGGGTCGAGCAGTGGATGTGGTGTACATGGACTTCAGCAAGGCATTTGATAATGTTCCCCACGGCAGGCTCATTCATAAAGTCAGGAGGTATGGGATACAGGGTGATTTGGCTGTCTGGATTCAGAATTGGTTGGCTGACAGGAGGCAGAGAGTGGTTGTAGATGGTAAGTATTCTGCCTGGAGGTCAGTGCTGAGTGGTGTCCCGCAGGGCTCTGTTCTTGGGCCTCTGCTCTTTGTAGTTTTTATAAATGACTTAGATGAGGAGGTTGAGGGTGGGTTAGTATGTTTGCTGATGACACAAAGGTTGGAGGTGCAGTTGATAGTATCAAGGGCTATTGCAGGCTTCAGCGGGACATTGACAGAATGCAGAGCTGGGCTGAGAAATGGCAGATGGAGTTCAACCTGGATAAATGCAAAGTGATGCATTTTGGAAGGTCGAGCTTAAATGCTGAATATAGGATTAAAGGCAGTATTCTCGGCAGTGTGGAGGAACAGCAGGATCTTGGTGTTCAAGTGCATAGCTCCCTCAAAGTTGCCACCCAGGTGGACAAGGTTATTAAGAAAGCATATGGTGTTTTGGCTTTCATTAACAGGGGGATCGAGTTTAAGAGCCGCGAGGTTATGCTGCAGCTCTACAAAACCCTGGTGAGACCACACTTGGAATATTGTGTCCAGTTCTGGTCGCCCTGTTATAGGAAAGATGTGGAGGCTTTGGAGAGGGTGCAAAGGAGGTTTACCAGGATGCTGCCTGGACTGGAGGGCTTGTCTTACGTGGAGAGGTTGACTGAGGTCGGACTTTTCTCTCTGGAGAGAAGGAGGGAGAGAGGTGACCTGATCGAGGTGTACAAGGTAATGAGAGGCATGGATAGAGTCAATTAGCCAGAGACTTTTCCCCAGGGCAGGATTGACTGCCACGAGGGGTCATAGTTTTAAGGTGTTAGGAGGAAGGTATAGAGGAGACTTCAGAGGGAGGTTCTTCACTCAGAGTTGTGAGTGCATGGAATAGTTTGCCAGTGGAAGTCGTGGAAGCAGAGTCATTCGTGACATTTAAGCGACTGCTGGACATGGACAGCAGTGAATTGAGGGGAATGTAGGTTAAGTTGTTTTTTTTGGATTAGGAATATTCCACGGCACAACATCGTGGGCTGAAGGGCCTGTACTGTGCTGTACTTTTCTATGTGCTATGTTCTATATTCTATGTTCTATATTCTGTTTGTACTATAAAGTCATATACTTTCAGAGAACACTCTTGTGAAATGTCTTGAGACATTGCACTTGCTTAAAAACACTTCTGTATAAAGGAAAATTATTGATTCAAGCCCACATTCCAGCAAAACAGTGATGGACTCCTTCAACATCAGGGATATCACCTTCAAGTTAAGATGTTAAGCTGACACCCCATCTGTCCCATCACAGACATATAAGATCCCGTGCCTTCACTTTGGAGCAGGATCCTGGCCAACATTCTGATCTCTCAGTCAATATCCCAAAAAAAACCTTAACTTGTCATCAATCACGTTGCTGTAATGCAGGAAATGTAGCAGCCAATTTGGATAATATCTGCACCACTCACCACTTAATTGGCTGTGAAGCACTTTCAGACATCCTGAGGTCGTGCATGGCATTATGTAAATGCTAGGTTTTTCGGTTTTTCTTTCTTATCATGACCAATGGTTTCTGTTTGTCAAAAAAAATTAGAACATGCCATCTACAACACTTGACCCAAACCTGATTGTGAACTACTTTCCAGAGAATCGTTGACATAATTAAAATCAATAAGGAGCTTGAGTTGTCAGGCAGAAAAGAAAATCCACTTGATTAGACTACCAGAGGCAGTTAAAGCAAAGCACTTTAAACTTGACATTCCACGTGAGTGAAAATACACTCATGAGGATGTGATTTGCCTTAGAATCAGTATTCATCATTTGGAAAGCACACTGATGCAATATTAGAATATTGCAATTGATTTAAAAGGCTGTGAACCCAGCAAAATGTGTGTACAATAACATACAAATAATCATGATGATGTCTATCAGAGCATACAGTTCTGTTGAGATAATGGTTGAAATTTCCCCAGGCTGGTGCAGGCATGTGTAGACATAGGAGAGGCAGGACAATTACAGAAATCACTTGGAATCCCAATCTGCGCCTACATCCTTCTGATATTCTCAATGGCATGTTGAGAGAGCAGTGGGGAACCCAGTGCACTGAGGTTGGAAATTGTTTGAAGCAAATAAAACAATAGGAATGAATCTATGTATAGAACTTTTGTTTCTAGCTGTGTGCAACAGTTCAACATTGTGTCTGCAGTTCAGGTTGAGAAAGAGTGCAGCAGGAAGCTGTTTCTTGGAGGAACAGCAACTCATATCCCGCTTGGGAACCCTGCAGCCCAATGGTATCAATGTGGACTTCACAAGCTTCACTGCTCCCAAAACCAGCCAGGTCATCCCAGCGTCCCTAACCTGTTCTTCCTCTCACCTATCCCATCCTCCCATCTCAAGCCGCACCTCATCCTGCCCCCTTGACCTGTCCGTCCTCCCCAGACTGACCTATCCCCTCCCTACCTCCCCACTTATATTCACCTCTACTGGGTCCATCCCCGCCCCTTAACTTGTCTGTCTCCTCTCCACCTATCTTGTCCTCTATCCATCTTCGATCCACCTCCCCTTCTCCCTATTTATTTCAGAACCCTGTCCCCATCCCACTTTTCTGATGAAGGGTCTAGGCCTGAAAGGTCAGCTTTTGTGCTCCTAAAATGCTTGTCCTGCTGTGTTCATCCAGCTTCACACTTTGTCATCTCGGATTCTCCAGCATCTGCAGTTCCCGTTATCTCTCTTGGTAAAACTGCGATAGGGTTGTGAAGACACAGCAAGGAGTTCCAGCCAAAAGGTGAAAACCTGCTGCGCAAAGCACTCTGCTCTGAGAATGTTTTCATTAATACGACAACAATTCACCTGCTGAGTACTTCACTTAGCTTTAGCTGCAGTTCCCTACAGTACAGCATTGGGGCAGGTTATTCTGAGGCTCAGAGACAGGGATTTAGCATTTCAAACAAGTTCGGCAGTAGTGGGAACAACACCAGCAACAGCACCAGCTGCCTTCTCTTATATTATATGCCCCTCTACAGAGCAGATAGATACTAAAATTAAGCTGGAAAGGGCTTGTCACCCAACACAGGGTCTGTAGGCAGAGGACTAGATATCTTGACATGTTCAAATACCACTACTTCAGAAGGTTCGAGCTCTTAGAGCTGGTTGCTGCTGACACTTACAGCTTCCTCGAATAAGACTTCCCTCCTTCTTTGCTCAGACCTTTCAGCACGGGACTTGGGACATTCTTTTGAGGATGTATAGGACGTTGCTAAGGCCTCTTCTAGAGTACTGTGTCCAGTTATGGTCTCCCTGTTATAGAAAGGGTATTTTTAAATTGGAGATGATTCAGACAAGATTTACCAGAATGTTGCCTGGAGCAGACGGTATGAGCTATAAAAATAGGCTGGGACTATTTTCACTAGAGTGTGGGAGGTTGAGGGGTGACCTTATTGAGGTTTATAAGGTCATGAGGGGTATAGGTAAGGTGAATGAAGGTGTCTTTTCCCTAGGGTGGGGGATTTCAAGACCCGGGGGCACATTTTTAAGGTGAGAGGAAAAAGATTTAGAAAAGGCACAGAAGCAATTTATTTTTTCCATAGTGGTTCACATGTGGAATAAACTTCTAAAGGAAGTCGTGGATGTGGGTACAGTTACAACATGTAAAAGACATTTGGATAAATACAAGAATAAGAAATGTTTGAAGGGATATGGGCCAAGCGCAAGAAGGTGGGATTAGTTTAATTTGGGATAATGGTCAGCATGGGCTGTTGGACCAAATGGCCTGTTTCTGTGCTGTATAGCTATGTGACTGGATCAGGTGGGCACACATTGCCAGAAGCCATCATTAGGGTTGGCCAATCCCCATTCATGCTTCTGTTCTCACCAATCTTTGTGCTGCTACTTCTTTCCTGTGCACTCTACCTTTGCAGGAGGTGTGAGTGCTGATACTTGTTTATGTGCAGAGCGAAGTGGTTCATTATTTGTGGACAATCACTTTCAGGCAAAAGTATGACACAAGAATAGCTCGTGGCAAGCCGAGAACCTCCAGCGAGAGAAGGCAGAATGTAGGGTATAATGCTTGACAGTATCACTTACTCTGCCCATCCAGGATATTCTCAGAACAGTGTCTCCGGGCTGGAGGGGATCAGTAAGATTTCACCCAATGGGATGCTGCACTGATATATATTCCAAGCAGAACAGCATATAGGCAATGCCAGAAGCCATAAATTCAGAACTGTTCTGAAGTGACAGGACCCAAAATGTTAACTCTGCTTTCTCTCCAGAGATGCATCCGGACCTGCTGAATTTTTGCAGCAGTTTTGGTTTTCCAGGTGCAGAGTATATACTCTACACCGCACCGATGGGTCTGCTCTAATTACCCAAGATTGAACTTGGGGGCACTGTTAGCATAACAGCATTCCAGTTGTTCATTCAGCTACAACTGCAACAAATAGTACTCGTAAACTTTCTACTGCATGACTAACCTAATACCATTCTACACATCAGGTGATTAATTTGCAAGATTACTGAGAACATCCCTAATTCCCACCCTTCTAAGTTACATTAATGTGTGTTTGTCTAATCAGTCTCCAAAGAGCTATGGGTCTGCTGAGCTGCTTCCTCAGGGCGTGTCACAACATACATCATGATGTTGACTTTAAATTTCTCATCAAACAACATCTCACAAACACTTCACCCTTGCACTGAACATAATCTCTTTTCCTCCCCAATTATGATAGCAACTACTTGGCCATTGGATGATGATGGCAAATACAACAAAAATCTGCATTTAGGGAAGTGATGTCATGGTGTTGTCATGGAGTAATAATCCAAAGAAACAGGTAATGATTTGGGAATCAAGGTTCAAATCCTACCAGGGTTCAATTCCTACCAAGGTATACCATGGAATTCGAGTTCAGTTTAAAAAACAAAATCTGAAATTCTAATGATGATCGTTGTCAGTGTCATATCTGGTTCCCTAAGGTCCTTTTTTAGGGAAGGAAATCTACCATCCTTATTGTGTCCACATGTGACCCAGACTTACAGCAATGTGATTGAACTTTAGCTGTCCTCTAAATCAGTAACAAGCCACTCATTTGTATCGGAATCACTAAAAAGTCTCAAAGGATTGAAACCAGAAAGATCACTGGTATGGACTTAGGCACCGGAAACACAAGTTTCAACCCCACAAAGCCCTCTCCACCAACATCTGGGGCAAAGTACCAAAATGGAGAGCTGTCTCACATACCAATCAAGCTGATAGTCATATCTGCAGCACCTCACAGACAATGTCCCAGACACTATCATGTGGCGGCACAGTGACTCAGTGGTTAGCATTGCTGCTGCCTCACATCTGGGTTCAATTCCAGCCTCAGGCAACTGTCTGTGTGGAGAAGTTTGCAAATACACCCCGCGTCTGAATGGGTTTCCTCTGTTTCCTCTCACAGTCCAAAGATGTGCAGGTTAGGTGGACTGACCATGCTAAGTTGTCCCATAGTATCCAGGGATGTGTAGGTTAGATGGGTTAGCTATGGGGAGCGCAAGGATAGGGTAGGGGGTTGGATCTTGGCGTGATACTCTGGAGGGTCAGTGTGGACACGATGATCTCCATAAGTGGTACCAGTAATATACAAAGTGTGAGACTGGATGAACCCAGCAGGCCAAGCAGCATCTTAGGAGCACAAAAGCTGTCGTTTTGGGCCTAGACCCTTCATCAGAAAGGAACCTTTTCTGATGAAGGGTCTAGGCCCGAAACGTCAGCTTTCGTGCTCCTGAGATGCCGCTTGGCCTGCTGTGTTCATCCAGCCCCACACTTTGTTATTTTGGATTCTCCAGCATCTGCAGTTCCCATTATCACTGATTTACAATCAGGAAGGAGTTTGCTTGGAGTCCTTAACATTGACTTTGGACCCTGTCAAAGTCTCATTGTATCAGGTCAAATATGAACAAACAGCACCTGCTTATTACCATCTATCACCATCTTCACACCTTCAGTGATTCAATATTTCTCCTGGCACAGAGGGAACAAATGAGGAGGAACCTATTTGACCTCATAACCATTACGGTCAGCTGTCAGATTGGTAATCAGTAGAAGTAACCACTGCACAATTCTTCAGGAGGCAAAGTCAAATCTTCAATTGGGGGATACAGTCTATCATACCATCTGGCACTACCACTGTGCTAAATGGGATAGCTTTCAAACAAATCTAGCAAAGCAAACCTGGGCAGTCATAAAGGTGCTGTGGTCCTTCAGCAACTCCAGAAATGTATTCAACGACAGTCTGTAACGTCATGCCTGGCATGTCCTACACTCTATCATTACCATCAAGCTAGGGATAAACCCTGGTTCACTGGAGAGCACAGGAGGGCATGCCAGGAGCAGCACCAGGCATACCTGAAAATGAAGCGTCACTCTGGTGAAGCCACAATAAAATACTTGTGAGCCACACGATGGAACCAGATGCAATAAACAGGGTTATGTGATCACACAACTAACCAATCAGTTCTAAGTTCTGCAGTCCTGCCACATCCAGTTGTGAATGGTGGCAGACAATTTGTAGAAAGTATTTTATTTTCCATATTTTTGACTGGGAACTAAAATGGAAAAAACAACATTGTTTTACAATAAAGGACTAAGGAGGAATTATTGGCACTTAAAATAAAACAAGTTACTGAGTGTGCCTCAGTGGGCCAGTTTACACTGTTGCTTTGTAAATGGTGATGAAAGGTGTAGGAGGAGATGGCCTGGCACTGAGGCATGTGTACAAAGTGGGATTCAGCTGATAAACTTATCGATTGCTTTGCAGAATTGTGACTGGGTGTGGAAGTCCAAGGTCATCAGCTGGATGACAAGTTTCCGATTGTGCCTGGATAGCGGAACAGCTTGGGGTTAAGTGATAGTGAGAATCCTGCAATCCCCTGGAAGAAGAAGTGGTCTGCAGTAAAATCCCTAAAGTTTGAAGAAAACCAATTATTTTCTCCTACTAGTTGCAGTAAGCTGTGGACTTTAATCAGTAACTAAAAGATTTTATAGTTAGTGTACAGAATGCCTTTGTCTCATGCAAAGAAATGGGAAGAAACTGTAAGAAAAAAATTGACTATCAACAAGTCCTGGAAAATACAAGGATCGTCACAGAAAATCTTAAGATGACAGATCATCATAAACCAGTTATTTGATTTTTTTACAAACTCATAAATGAACAGAATCCAGTTCTCAGTGAGATCGTTAATTTTAAATAGCTTATCTGTTATTGAAAATAATAAAAATACAAGATCTGGCCACCACCAGGCCATTTTGGAAGAAGCATCCCCACCCGAACCGTCAGCTTTCCTGCTCCTCTGATGCTGCCTGGCCTGCTGCATTCCTCCAGCTCCACACTGTTTTCGACCAAACATATATGTTTGACGGATCAAAATAATATCAACCATTCTGCTTTTCCCTGAGAATCAGCATGAGAGAGCGAAAAGAGGGGCAGTGAGATATCACCACTGATTTGTTCCTTAATTCATTCAGGAATCATAGGTTTTTAGCACCATGTAGAGGAGGACATGGGCCAGATGGGTAAGCAATGTTTAAATTCTAAGGCACGAGGTATTATGACCAGACAGTGCAAGCAACAGAGTCAGTGAGTATTTTTTTAATCATTTGACACTTCAATTTACTGTTATGACCCACATCAAAAATCAGATAAATCAGATTTATGCCATTTCTCATTTAGAAACTAGAAGTGGAGATATCTGAAGAACTTCCACATAAGCTTCCTGTCTATGAATATTGCATTTCCCACATCAAACCTTCCAGAAATTCAGATAAGCATAGAGTTATAACAGCTGCTTTGAAAGTTGAAATCTCCCTTGTGGGCTCCAGCACACTCTTTAAATATTTGCAGGACTACTCATGGGGGCTCTTTGTGCCTGCAAACAGCAGCATTGAAATGGTTTGGTAAGATGTCATCATAATAAATGGGCAATAGCCCAATTTTTACTATAACCATTTCTTCAGCTTTAATCCTGATCTCAGCAAATTCAGGGACAAGTTATGTGCAGGAATGCAGAACAGCCCAACACAATTTCAAGATTCTGCAAAGCAGTACACGAGCACTTCCAAAATTGCTAGGCCTCCCATTGGTGTAATGCCAGTAACCACTGTCAGTGTCACTGTCCTTAGCGCAATCAGCTCTAAGCCATTTACAGGAACAGGATTCAGTGATGAGGATTAAATCCTCTGAAAATATATGGGAAACTTCTAGGAACTTAACAGAAAGCAGAAAACTGCAAATGCTGTAAATTTGAAATAAAATGAACGTGTTCATCAGATGAGTCAGCATTTGGAGAAAAGAGAAGCGGTTATGTTTATCAAGTCAATAACATTGATAAGATTTATCATTCCTTGTTATAATATTGACACAATTTATGCTGTTTCTCATTTAGAAACTATAGTGGGATTATCTGAAGAACCTCCAGATAACCTTCCAATTTATGAATGTTGCATTTCCCACATCAAACCTTCCAGAAACCACTGAAATTGTCAACTGTATGATCTTTCCTGAGAAAGTAATTGTATAAAATGACATTTGATTCTTTGACTAAGGTAGAATAAAACAATTCCATAGTGGATTCAATTGCAACCAACTTGCTTACAGAACATACCTTTTGAATTTTGTTTGCTGAACCCAGTGGGTGACTGCTAGAATCACTTCAGCTAATGGCACACTTTGGAAATAACAAAGTGTGGAGCTGGATGAACACAACAGGCCAAGCAGCATCTTAGGAGCACAAAAGCTGACTTTTTGGGCCTAGACCCCTCATCAGAAAAGCTCCTGAGATGCTGCTTGGCCTGCTGTGTTCATCCAGCTTCACACTTTGTTATCTTGGATTCTCCAGCATCTGCAGTTCCCATTATCTCTGGCGCACATTGGAACACTTGTTTCTTCCCAAATAACGAGCGAGTGCTTTCGGTCTTGAAATGACATGTTCAGGTACGTAAAAGTCCCACAATGAAAAATCATTTCAACATTCCAAGATGCTGTTGGACAGTTTCCACTTTCTTCAATTTTATTCAAAATTACTATTTACTTCTAATGTTTTCCATAGATTGGCAGCACAGTGATCAAATGCAGCTTTCTGCTACATTAACATGCCAACTGTGGTGTGCAGATGTCACAGCATTTAAATTCAGGAATTCCTTCAGTCTTTTTCCTTCTTATGGTTGATGCAGATTTAAGGCAACCACTATAATCTTACATTCAAATGGTTAAGCTAACTAATTAGATCAGGAGTTGTGAAGTGTGTCGCTGTGAAATCTCCTTTGTGTTTGTGAATTTGGCATTCAGAGGATTTGTGGTATGTCCTGACTGACCATAGTAACAGCACTGTGGGTCAACATACAGCAGGAGGACTGCAGTATTCATTGCCTGTCCCTTGTTCCAGAACGCAGCTCAGCTTCTCAAGGGAACAAGGGACAGGCAATGAATGCTGACCAGCCAGAGAAGCCCATGTTCTGAGTGAATAAATTTTAGAAAAGCCCAGTTTGCCGAATCTCTTATAGGACAGTGCCATCACCTCAGGACTAAGTCTGATGCACTTTTGTTGAATTCCCCTGCGGTCATCTCTCATTTCCTGAGGTTTCAGGTGCAGTTTAACCAAGCTCCTACACAATTGAAGCAAAATTTCATTACTCCTGTCCTCAAATTCCCTTGCAAAATAAAACACTAACGTTCCATCAGCCTTTACAACAGCTTGCTGAACCTACACAGAAACCAAAAGAACTGCAGATACTGTACATCAGGAACAAAAACAGAAATGGCTGGAAAGGTTCAGCAGGTCTGGCAACATCTGTGAAGAAAAGTTAAGAGTTAATGTTTCGGATCCAGTGACCCTTCCTCAGAACCTACGTGTTAGGTGCCCCTGTCAATAAGTCATTGAAGGCTATGTCCTTATGAACATCAATACTTTCTATCCTCTTACCATAAAAGAACTACTCTACATATCTGTGATTCATAGAACCATAGAATCCCTTGTGTGGAAGCAGACCATGCAGCCCATCATGTCCACACCGACCTCTGAAGAGCATCCCATCTAGATCCATCCTATCTCTCTAACACCTCACATTTCACATGGCCAATCCACTTAAACTACACAACCTTGGTCTGTAGGAGGAAACTGGACCATTCGGGGAAAGCCCACAGAGACATGGAGGGAAATGTGCAAACTCCACACATGTAGTCACCTGAGGCTGGAATCGAACCTGGGTCCCTGGCGCTGTGAGGCTGCAGTGCTAACCACTGAGCCACAGTGCCACCCTGCTTTTGATTTCCTACCAAAGCAGATGGCCTAACATTTTCTGCATTGTGTTCAATGCTCTTTGCCATTCACTAAGGATTTTCCCTATTACTGATTTAAGGCTAATTGGTGTGTAGGTCCTGATTTTCTCTCTTGGTCCCTTCATCATTAGCAGGAGGACATCTTCTCGCTTCCATCTGCAGGAATCATTCCAGAACCCACTGAGATTAGGAAATGTTGCATTGACTAGCTCTATACCTACTTCCTTCAACAACCTGGGATGTAGACCATCAGATGCTGGAGATGTCAATCATCAGTACTATTAATTTAGAACGTAGAACGTAGAACATAGAACAGTACAGCACAGAACAGGCCCTTCAGCCCACGATGTTGTGCCGACCATTGATCCTCATGTATGCACCCTCAAATTTCTGTGACCATATACATGTCCAGCAGTCTCTTAAATGACCCCAATGACCTTGCTTCCACAACTGCTGCTGGCAACGCATTCCATGCTCGCTCAACTCTGTGTAAAGAACCCGCCTCTGATATCCCCTCTATACTTTCCTCCAACCAGCTTAAAACTATGACCCCTCGTGTTAGCCTTTTCTGCCCTGGGAAATAGTCTCTGGCTATCAACTCTATCTATGCCTCTCATTATCTTGTATATCTCGTATTTCTCCTGTAATATCTTCTTATTAATGCTGACTTCTTTTTAAATACCTCATTCTCCTTAAGCACCTAAATGTCTATTCTGGGAGAGCCCTTGTATCGGTGTCTGTTTTCAATGAGAAAAAGTAACCAATTAACTTATTGTCCATTATAAATTCTCTTGACTCTATCTTTTTACAGGTTTACATTTGTTTCAGCCAATTGATTCCTTCAGCTTTTACAGTCTGTTTATGTTCTTTGTTAGACTGCACTCATTCTATTTTCCTTTTCATTACTAGTTTATGGTCCTTCTCTGATCCATTCTAAATACCTCCAAAATCTCAGATTTACTGTTATTTCTGGCAATTTTTCAGTCTTTTTCTTCTAATTTTACACAGTCCTGAATTTCTTTTGTTAGACAAAGTTGACTAATTATTGAGTTTTTGAATTTGAGGGAATATACTGTTGCTGTAAATTGGGTAATAGTTATTTAAAAGACCAGGCAGAGTCTGTGGAATAATGCCTTTTTAATATATTTTCCAAAACCACCTCAGTCAATTTGTGCCTTACGTCTTCATAACTTTCCTTATTCCTATGTAATACCTTGCTTCAGAATGAACTGCCTCATTTAACATAATGTAAAATTCATCCCTAAAATAAGATGTTAATACTCTATTTAAAACAGCACATGCTCCATTGGCTCCTCAACATACTGCTCGAGGAAACCAGCCCTAACGCACTCCAGAAATTCTCCCCTACCACTTCAGTGTTCGTACTCTTTCCCCTCCGTATGGCAGTATTATCCTTATGTTCTAATTCTTAATCTCTTAAATGGCTCCACATCCAAATTGTAAAGTGATGCTTCACAGCCTCTAACCCTAATCCTAGAGATTAATCAATTGGTTGAATCATCACCAAAAACAAAAAATGCTGGAGATCACACCAGGTCAGGGAGCATCCATGGAGAGAGAGCAAGCTAATGTTTTAAGATTTTAAGAATCTTCATCAGAGCTGACATGAAGTGTGGAAGGGGAAGTGTTTATGCAATAGTCAGGAGATTGGTGTGCTGGGAGAAGAGATGTTGACAGTTCAGATTAAGTGATCGAATCTAGAATGGTGGAGCAATAGCATGTCTAACTTCTGGACCAGGAAGAGCAGGCAGTCCCACTGGAGTGGATTACATCAAGGAACACCCTGGAGGCTTCAATATTCAAGGGTGGTAGGGATAGCAATCTATTCCCACTATAGAGGACAGAGCAGCTTTAAATTACAAAGTTCTTCACTGCATTCTCTCAAGTGAAGAATAAGAAGGAGCTAAACTGGATGGTGGGCTAACTCACTGTGATGGAGGAATTTCAGAACTCAAATTTGCTTGAGGGATTTGCATATATCTATTCAACACCAACAGATTCAAAGAAAGAAGGTAGGTATTGATAATATTATGTAAAATAAATCAGGCCAACTGATGGGTCATTGTGGATTTACTGTTGTTTCCACATAATGTGTATTACCACACTTAACTGCAATTTTTCGGGGAAAATAAACAATTAGGTGTTAATTTTTTAATGAGGCAGCAATTGGCATCTCCTCCTCTTTTAGTGTGTTGTCCTATGTGATTTTTAATCTCTGGCCAATATTTGGCATTCACAGGTGGAGGAATAAGAAGTAATTTAAAAACAATTCATAAAACAGAAGGGAAAACTCAGATGGCTGAAGTCACTTAACATTAAAAAAAAGGTTTGAGCATTTCAAGATTAATCAAGTGATGGGGGATCTCTGTCATGACAGCTGTGGTCCATGTGCTGAAGGCTTTCCATAACAATGAGACAGCAATTTTCAGATTTGGACTCAGCAAATGAATAGACAAATGTAAGCTGAAGGCAGGATGGTGTGTGACTTTGAGGGGATCTTGGAGAAGATCCTTTGCACCTTGCAGCCATCCTCGTTCACCCATGTCAGAGATAATGGAAACTGCAGATGCTGGAGAATCTGAGATAACAAAGTGTGGGCCTGCATGAACACAGCAGGCCAAGCAGCATCTTAGGAGCACAAAAGCTGATGTTTTGGGCCTATACCTTTCTTCAGAGAAAGGAAGGGTCTTGGTCCAAAACATCAACTTTTGTGCACCTAAAATGCTGCTTGGCCTTTCGTTCATCCATGTGAAGGTTTTCATTGGTTTGAGAAGTGGTCACTTGCTACAATATATTCCATAGTTAACAATGCAGCCAGGGCAAAGGGAGCTTATTTTTATATCAGTTGAGGTACTGATCTTAACAGATTGCTTTGCTTCAGTGTTGTCATAGTTGCACCCAGAGTATCTCATAAAGCTTTCTCTTGGTACAGATGGTCATTTGTTGGGCAGTTGTGTGGTTACTTGCCACTTATCAATCCAAACCTCGATGTTCTCTTCAGGAGCCATTTATTTGCTGCAAATTGTCTAACAATCTTATGAATAGAACAGGTTTAGTGGGAGATCACGTTGCAGTGAAGCATATCTGTGCTGTTACTGTGGCTGTGCTAAAATACTACAGATTTTAAATGCCATGTCACTGGCACCAACGATAAAGCAAAGCCAATTCTCAAAAATATGAACTAATGGAAAACAATGGCAATCTAATGATATTTTGGTGCAAACAGTTCAGAACTAGAGCTTGGCTGACATCCAGTATGAAGAAAGACTTCAAGGCATTTTTATGTCTTAATAATTTAGATATAGAGAACTCACTTTTTATTCCTCCATCCATGAATGCTAAATATTGGTCAGAGATCAAAAATCACATAGGGCAACACACTAAAGGAGGAGGAGATGCCAATTTGCTGCCTCATTAAAAAATTAACACCAGATGTTCCCACGCAAAACAAAATCAGTTAATAGTTGCGTCTGATCATAAGCACCAAGTTGCAGCCTACATGTATCTGTATTGTATTTCAAAGAGATCAGGCAATGAGGGGGAAATTGAAAGATGGAAGCTTCCAAAAAGGTCAGCTAATGACTACAGATTTATGGTCAAAACAAATAAATTTTGGACAAACTTTTAAATAAATGGTGTGAATGAATTGAAAAAAAGACTTAAGGAAATAAAAACTCTCAAAGCATAAAACACCTGCTTTCCTCCAGTATCGTTTAAGAGTCTCCTTCAATGAAGGGGAAATTTCCAGCCAAAGAGACACAATCTCTTAAGGTCGATGCTGAGAAATAATGCATGGTCTAGAAAGATCCAAATAGGAGGCAACGCAAGGAGATCCAGCATTACCACACAGTGGTTACTTGCTACAACATATTCCATAGATAGTTAACAATGCAGCCAGGGCAAAGGGAGCTTATTTTTATATCAGTTGAGGTACTGATCATAACAGATTGCTTTGCTTCAGTGTTGTCATAAGCTGCACCCAGAGTATCTCATCATAAAGCTTTCTCTTGGTACAGAATTTTTTGGGGAAAATAAACATCTAGGTGTTAATTTTTTAATGAGGCAGCAATTGTCATCTCCTCCTCCTTTGGTGTGTTGCCCATGTGATTTTTAATCTCTGGCCAATATTTAGCATTCACGGATGGAGGAGTAAGTTCTCTGTATCTAAATTATTAAGACATATAAAAGTCTGAAGTCTTTCTTCTTATTGGATGTCAGTCAAGTTCTAGTTCCGAACTGTTTGCACCAAAATATCATTAGAACAATATACACATGGAGAGTCTTTACTGGAGGCTAAATTAAATCTCCACTCGAAATAACTATTTCTGATTCCTTATTTAGCAATATACAAAAAAGGACTGTAAATTTTGTTTCAAGGGCTGGCAAAGCAATAGGTAGAGTGGTGCTTGTGAAGTGCTTTAAGCAATTTGTGTATTTAATCAAGGATATGCAGAAAGATCAGATTTCTTGCACTGATCACTCTCTCTCACATCTGAAATTCAATTACCAACGAGGTCATCTCCAATACAGTTTGCAGAAGCTATGATTATGTTCAACAAAGGTTAAGAAATGCTAGAAAGGAATGGTGTGTTAGATACATGCATGTGTTTTTCCTTCAGTTGTCAATTGCTTTCAATTCCTGATTCATTTTTTGAAGTAGTGTCTCTTTAGATGTCTAATATCAATGTAGATGTTACACATTGCCTAACTTGGAGCAGAACAAGGGCAATTCATCTTCTATGTAACAAGTCAATTAAAAGGGGCCTGAGGGGTAACTTTTTCACATCAGCTGCATGAGGAAGAGGAAGAGATAGAGATAGGTACAATTGCAACAGTTAAATGACATTTGGACAGGTACATGGATTAGGAAGGTTTAGAGGGATTTGAGCAAAAGGCAGGCAAATGGTAATAGTCCAGTTTAGGAAACCTGACTGGGCACAGACAAGATAGGCTGAAGGATCTGTTTCACTGCAATGTGACCCTATGGCTTTGTCTCACCGGTACTCCAAATGCCCTACTTTTATATAAATTCTTAACAGCAAAGAAATTTTTTAAATAGATTTGTATATTTTTGGACCAGTGAGTTTAAGGTTGCCAAAAAGATATAAAAAACTGTTCTGTAGGAACTTTAAGTTTTTTTTTATTCATAGATCAACTGTTTAAACTGAATTACAAACATTACACCGCATCAAATAAATAGAGATTTGACTGAAGATACAAAAATGCCAGAATTTTCCTTTGGGTTTCCTTGGAATCAGCAGCCACTGTGCAAATGCAAATATTGGGTCTGACTTCAGGTTTCTGCCTATGCTTCATTGATGTTATGGCAACTGTGCGCAAGATAAAAGTGCCAATATTGTCCAGTGTATGAGGGGGGTTCCTGGCCCCTACAAAGCTACACATTAAAATAACCCGCATCTCATGCTCCCTTCATACCAGCATGTGATATAGGAATATTCTTGGAAATGTTACTAATTATTTTTAGTCAACCTATTCATACATGTCAAGAAACTCCTCAGAACAGGTGGGGCAGGTATTATAAGTTCAGCATTAGTCAATAAACTTGACCTCAGTTTAAAAAATGCATCTGTGGACTTGATTTGAGCTGGAATACTGGGCTTTCTGCTCCTTGCGGATAAATACCAGAATGCCTTGAACCACATTTCTTTTCTACTATTTGTTCATGGGATATAGGCATTGCCGGTTAGGACAGCATCTATTACCCATCCATAACTGAGCTTAAAATGGCAGCGGTGAGCTGCCTTATTGAACAGCTGTGGCCCTTGGCTGTTAGGATGGAAGGGAGTGGCATCATGATGGTAACACCACTGGACTAGTAATCCATAATTCAGGGTTAACTTACTGGGGACAGATGTCTGAATCCCACTATGGTCAATGGCAAAATTGGAATTCAATAAAATATGGAATTAACAGCTAGCCTAATGGCAGCCATCGTCATTATCATAAACACCATCTGATTCACTGATGTCTTTTAAGGAAGGGAGCTGCTGTCCTGTGGCAGTATCTCAGTGGTTAGCACTGCTGCCTCACAGCACCAGGGGCCCAGGTTCAATTCCACCCTCAAGCAGCTGTCTGTTTGGAGTTTGCACATTCTCCCCCTGTGATGGCATGGGTTTCCTCAGTGCTTCAGGTTCCTCCCACAGTCCAAAGATGCGCAGGTGAGGTGGATTGGCTGTGCTAAATTGCCTGTAGTGTTCAGGGATGTGTAGATTAGTTGATGTTACTGGGGGATGGATCTGGGTGGGATGCTCTGAGGTTTGGTGTGGACTAAGTTGGGCCTGTTTCTACACTATAGGGATTCTACAATTCTTACCTAGTCTGGTCGACATGTGTCTTTAGACCCACAGCAATATGGTTGACTCACATGTGTCTGTTGAAAGTGTCCTAGTGAGCCACTCAGTTGTATCTACATCAATTATCATTGCCACCATCACAAATACTGTTCTGAAAGTGGCTTCACAGGGAAGAAAACAAAAATAACTGAAAACAGTTGATATTTGTTCAAAAAGCTTGGCTAAGAAGCTGTGTTTTAAAAGAGGATCTGCATGCAGGTGTGGTTGAGGGATTTAGGGATTATATTCTAGAATGTGGCATCTGCAATATGGCCTAAGGGTGGGTGAGTATATAAGAGACCAATGTCAGCGAACAAAGAACTTAGAGATGAATAGGTCACAACGTTGCAGATGAATTGAGGAGAAAGGCCATGAATTGCTTTAAACACAAATGTCAATATTTCTATACATTGTAAAAAATTAAATTGCTGATGCAATTAAATCTTAATATCATGGTTTATCTTTACTAGCCAGCAAGACAACAAATGAAGAAGCACTTCTCCAAACCTTCAGCTTCACGGAATTCACAAGGAAAAAGAAACATGTGAAATTAGAATTGAGCTGCATGAGTTTCAAAGGCCAGAGCTCAGGGGTCCTTGGCTAAAGAGGACCTCACAGCATTGGGCTGGAGACATATTTGCTCAAAATTTACCTAGTTGTACAACAAACCCTTCAAAAACTTTCCCCAAAGTTTCTTTGAAGGCTCTACTCAAAAGAAGTAGTCCTGTATAAATTCAGAAGTTTTCATGTTCACCCTCCAATCGATCTAGCTAATGTCAAATGCAGTGTGGTAAGTGGTTGACAGTGGTCTTTATTGGTCTCAAATTATGATAGAAAACTGGCATGGATAAGGTCCCAATGAGCGTCCAACAACTGCTGCCACAAAGAGACATGTGTGAACATCAGGACGCAGTCAGGACAAATTTACTGCTGTAGTCACACAGCCTCCAGCCATCTCAACCTTCTCAATAGGTCAGCATTCTCCTTGGTCAAACTCCACAGAAGTATTAGAAAGCTATCAGAACATAAACCAGTAAAGTTTAATTTTATTAATTATGTACAAACCTTACAATAATTTGCAAAGGATAGGAGTTTCTCTGCTGTGCAAAACTCTGATGAAAATGTAATAAGGAATCAAGGTTGAGGCAAACTTAAGATTTTACATAGATAATTCTTTTTTAAAATACATAAAAGGAAATCCTTCAGAAATTGTCATTGATAACACTGACGATCTTGGCCAAAGCCTGATGGTTACATAGATGTTACTTTGTAAAGAGCCTGATTGATCAGTGATTTATAAATACTGTGTATAATTTTTGACTCTGTTGTTAAAATCAAGCAGATGTACATATAAACTTCAGCTCTGTTTTCTTCATATAGAAGAGCAGTATCTCAGTTGGGTGAGGGAAGCCTAGAAGGAGGATCACTTCATTGTCCCTAGACTCCAGACAGAGGGCTAGAAGTACTGACATTGCACTGGGAGTATTCCACTGCTTGTGCGCTCAGACATCAGATAGGCAGACAACATAAACAGATTAAAACACAAAAGGGGAGTAAACCATTCACCTAAAATATCCATTACAAACTTTTCTAACAATTCAAACAGAAAAAGTTGGAGAAATTCAGCAGATCTGGCAGCATCTGTGGAGAGAAAGCCAGGGTTGGAACAAGTCAAATTCAATGTGACTACTAACTGGAACTCCATTCCAGCAACCTCCGGTTTGGATTGCAGATCTCCAACATCTGCTCAGTTTGCTTTTATTAGACATGAAACCACATCTCAATAGTTAGAAAGGTTTCTCTCCTTCACCATATCCTTTCCCCATCCCAACTCTTCACTCTGACACAACCAAGGTCTGGCGGCATGCATGTGGGCGACATGACTAAGCCTACCTCCTACCCCTCAACAAACTAGAATGCAGCTGCTGTCATATACATTACCACAACATCAACCCACAAAATTAACGTGAAGTTTTAGTGTCTTTTGGTTCAGATTTTTATGTTTCAAGAGAGCATTTATTCTCAAAGGAAGAGAATTACAAAGTGCTTTGGTTAGCCTTTACTCTCACTGTGGATGAGCATTTACTTTTCAAAAAATAACTTAAGGCTATTTCACTTAGTTGGCAAATTTTGAGTCCTTATGTTGGATGGGGATCTGTTCCAAGGTCTTTGTCAATGCTGTTCCATACAGTTCCAATAGATGATGTATCAGAAACATGGGAACAACAACCTCCATAGCAATGCCTCCGAGTCTACTTGCCAACCAATTAAATCCTCTTCTCATGCAGTATAAATTATTATTTTAGATATTTGGTATTCTTGTAATTCCTTCCTGATGAAAGCGAGATGAAATGTTTTGAGAGCAATACTCTGTTGTGTACAACCACGCAACTGTTTGTATATCTAAGATCGATGTATGATCAAGGCCAAGTTCAGGAGAGTGATCAAATATTTCACATCACAGGTAAGCAGAAACAGAATGTACTAGATCATAAGATGTGCCACTGTTCATTTCCAAGCAATAACCACGCTGAGGCCAGCGCTCTGAAGGACCATATAACTAGGGTGGTAGAGTAGGCTTTAGCCTAAATCAGGTGGGTAAAGGATCATATGAGATGCAATGCAATAAATCAAAGGGAAACAGTGAGGTAACAAAGTGGGGCAATAATTTGATAATAACCAGAGAATTGCAGAAATGGACAGAGAATGCAAACTGAAGAGTACACCAATCAATAAGGCCAGAGATTGCAAAGATGATAAGAAGTCAGTTAATGGCACTGTGCCTTAATGCGTACAATTATTTAATTGTTAGTAAGGATAAAATAAAGTATTTATAATCTGTTAGACATTAGAGAAATGTTAGTATGGTGATCATGTTTGGTATCTGAATATTGGAGGGTATTTGACCTGTTCAAAACACAGGAAGCCAGAAAGAGGTGGTGAAGTAGCAAATTTTATTAATGATGACATTCATTCAGTAATGAGTGATATCCTTCAAAGTGCAACATGAACACACAGTTTGGGGATACAGATGAAATACGAAAAGTCATTCGAGAGTAGGTTATAGACACTCAAACATAATTACAATATACAAGAAGGAATAAATATGGTGTATACCACAATAATCATGGATGAGTTTAATGTACTCATAGCCTGAATGCATCGAATTGGCATGATTGCCAGGAAAGAAGTTCATTGAGTGTATTCAGGATAAGTTCTTAAACTGGTGCATTACAAAATTATTTTAACCCAATGATGAGCAATAGGACAGGATTAAATAATCATTATATAGTAATACAGCCTCATGACAATAATCACAGCAGAATAGATTTTCATGTTATGTTTAAAATGCAGCCTTAAAAGTAATGGCTGTAAAAGATAGTAAATGAATTGGGTACAATCTTCCAAAAGTCCTATGGCTCTCCAAGACTCCCAGTAGATTAGGAAAATGGAGCACAGCCTATGGGATTTCTGGCAAAGAGAAGGTAATACAAAAGTATTGCAGCACTGTTGAGACCACATCAGGGTACAGTGTTCAGCCTTGGTCTCCTTAGTTGAAAAGGATACCAGTGTGTTAGCAGCTGGAGAAGTTTCACTTGGCTGACTCCTGCGACAAGAAAATTATCTCTTGAAGTAAAGTTGAATAGGTTAGGCCCATAGCCAATAGAGTTTAGAAGAATGAAAGGCTACCTTATTGAAACATCCAACATCTCAAAGTGTTCTAACAGAGCAATTCCAAGAGAATCTTTCCTCTTGGAGGGAATTCCAGAATGAGGGGCTAATCAGTTACATACAAGAAGTTTTAATTTTACTATGGAGATGAAGGGAAAACCATTCTTTCTAGAAGATAGTTTGTATGTGGAATTCTCTTTGCAAAGCAGTAGAGACAATGTCACTGAATTTATTTAATGTAATGTTAAACAGATCTTTGGACTCAAGATTTCTGTGGAGAAACTGGGAAGACAAGTAGAATTTAGACCAAAAACAGATAAGACATTATTTAACTGAATTGTGCAGCAGGCTTGACAGGGATGAATAACTCACTCCTGCTCCTTAGTCCCAAAGTCCCATGTGCATTCCCGTGGCAGTGCCTTGATCAATTAACGTTAACTTGCCTTATTTGACTTTAAACAAAACCTTAAGAGTCAGCTGTTACCTGACCGCTTGTTTGGCCAGCTGACTGCAATCAGCACACTCCTCTTGTACAGTAGAATTTGGAATTTGGACTTCTTGCAAATTTGTCCTTACGAGTGCTAAATAAGAAGCTTCAATGGCATCTCACTTCTTGTGAACTTGGGATTTCACATGACTTTTGCATATTTTCAAGCGTTAAAATATCATTGGCACTGACTTTCACTCCCATCTCATGGACTTTCTCTCCTGATACACTCTGATGTGAATTCAAATAGCATGCATATAAACTCACTTTAGCCAATAAGATTTTGAACATCAGCTGGATGCATTCTTCATTAAGAGTTGCCTGCCAATACCGTCACTTGGCATCAAGTACAGAGAAGCCTCAAACATCAGGAGGTTGTGTATAGTGGTCTGAATTCTTGGCATTGCATAGTGTTTGTTCGTGATTACTATATTTAAGTATTTGAGATCAATGCAAATCAGAAGCTCATTGGAGTCTTCCTTATTGACTAACACTGAATTAAATCATGCTGTTAGCTGTTAGTTTTTGTCTGCACCAACTGTTTTCCTGACATGACATTTTCTGAGTAGCATTAAGGATACTCTCCTGGATAACAAGTACTCTCATCATTCACAAAACAGAAAGGAAGATTGGACGACCAAACTAAATTGATCAGCACCTAATGGAGAACATTTATGTTTGAGTCGTTAATGAAACTGAAACTACCAGTCACTTATTTTACTCTTCAAGTACATTTGTGCAAGTATTGATAATTTGATTGGCTTTAATGTTTCCTTCATTGGGCTGAGATACCGATAAGCTTGCTTATAAATCATTTCAAAAAGGTTCGCCAGTTAGAAATGTAAACATATTTTGTTCCCAAGAGTGAGTTTCTTTGTTTTTCTGGCCTCACTTCAAGTATAGTAAATTATGCCAGCTCAGTAGGCAATACTTCTCACACTATGCCCTTCACTGCTATATTGTTCCTCATGACATATTGGCTAGTAAATTGGTATCAAAATTAATATTAGTTTAATGTTACTGACAATGATGTAGTCTACCAAATGATTCTCTTCCATAGCTCCTTCTAAAAATGAACAGATATTCCATTTGGAGAAATTTTATTTTGATCAACAGCAATGGCACAGCAGTAATATCACTGATTCATAAATCCTGAACCCCAGGCTGCTATTCTAGTGACATGGATTTGAATCCCATCCAGGGCATATAGCTAAATTGGAACTCAATAAAAAGCTAGTCTATTGGCAACTATTGTTTAAAAAAGGTTTAGGTCACTAATATCACATAGGAAGAAAATGTGCCAATCTAGCTTGACTGGCTTCTATGTGACTCCAAACCCACAGTAACGTGGCTGGCTCCTGGCTGCCCTTTGGGCCTTTAAGGCAAAGGCACTAAGTGCTGGCTGAGCCAGTGATGCCCACATCAAGCCATTGAGGTCTACAACACAGAAAAAGGCCTTTTAGCCCATCAAATCTATGCCAGTCAAAAACAACAATTTAACTATTCTTTCAGGGATAGTAGGAACTGCAGATGCTGGAGAATCTGAAATAACAAGGTGTAGAGCTGGATGAACACCTCATTCCACCCCCTTGACCTGTCCGTCCTCCCTGGACTGACCTATCTCCTCCCTAACTCCCCACCTACACTCACCTTTACTGGCTCCATCCCCACTTCTTTGACCTGTCTGTCCCCTCCCCACCTATCTTCTCCTTTAAATCTATCTTCTATCCGCCTTCCCCCCCCTCCCTATTTATTTCAGAATCCCCTTCCCCTCCCCCATTTCTGAAGGAGGGGGGGTCTAGGCCCGAAACATCAGCCTTCCTGATCCTCTGATGCTGCGTGGCTGCTGTGTTCATCCAGCTCTACACCTTGTTACCTAACTATTCTAATCTTACTTTCCAGCATTTGGCCTGTACCTTGACATGGCAAATATGCACCTAAATGCTGAGGATTCTTGCCTTTACCATCCATACAGGCAGTGAGTTCCAGAAACCCATCACCTGCTGCATTAAAAAAAATTCCTCACATCTCCTCTTGCCCCTTACCTCTGATCTCTCCACAAAGGGAGAAAGCTTCTTCTAGTCTACTCTTTCTATGCCCCTCATAACTTTATATATCTCAATCATGTTCCCTTTCGAGCTCCTCTCCTTTAAGATGATCAACTATCATCTGTTCAATCGCTCTTCATAACAAACTCCCCAGTCCAGGCAACATCCTGATAAATCTCCTCTACAAATCACACCCCTCCTACAATGAGGATTCCAGAACTTCACACAATACTCTCACTGTGTGGCCTAAGAAATCCTTCACACAGTCCTAGCATCACCTACCGGCATCTCCTGAATTAATTTTAAAAATAATAATTTGCAGATAATTGATTCAATTTCAAAAATAACTATAACCTTGATATAAATTACAATCATTTGCAAAATTTCAGCTTCACTGCACAACAGGCCAATACTGGAGAATCTGAGATAACAAGGTGTAGAGCTGGATGAACATAGCAGGCCAAGCAGCAGAGGAGCAGGAGAGCTGATGTTTTCGGCCAAGACCCTTGTTCAGAAATGGGGGAGGGGAAGATGATTCTGAAATAAATAGGGAGAGCGGGGAGGCAGATGGAAGATGGGTAAGAGAGAAGATAGGTGGAGATAAGACACATAGGTCAAAGAGATGGAGGTGGAGCCAGTAAATGAGAGTGTAGGTGGGGAAGTTAGGGAGGGAATAGGTCAGTCCAGGGAGGACGGACAGGTCAAGGGGGTGGGACGAGGCTGGTAGGTGGGGAAACTTTGGTTCGGGGAAACCATGTAAAGGCTTGGGGATTGCTTTGCGGAACACCTACGAGTCATTCGCGACAAATGACTGCATCTCCCAGTCGTGAACCTTTTCAACTCCCCCTCCCATTCCTTGGATGACACGTCCATCCTGGGCCTCCTGCAGTACCACAACAATGCCACCCGAAGGTTGCAGGAACAGCAACTCATTCTCCTTGGGAATCCTGCAGCCCAACGATATCAATGTGGATTTCACAAGCTTCAAAATCTCCCCTTCCCGCTACCGCTTCTCAAAACCAGCCCAGCTCATCCCCGACACCTAACCTGTCCTTCCTCTCACCTATAGACTCCTCCCACCTCAAACCCCACCCGATCTCCTACCGACTAGCCTCATCCCACTTCCTTCACTTGTTCAACCTCCCAGGACTGACCTATCTCCTCCCTAACTCCCCATCTACATTCACCTTTACTGGTTCTGTCCCCACGTCTTTTTAACCTGTCTACCTCCTCTCCACCTTTCTTCTCCTTTATCCATCATTGATCCCCCCCCTCCCTATTTATTTCAGAGTCCCCTTCCCCTCCCCCTTTTCTGATGGAGAGTCTGGACCTGAAACGTCAGCTTTCTTGATCCTCTGATGCTGCTTGACCTGCTGTGTTCATCCAGCTCTACAGCTTGTTATCTCAGTAACTAAATGCTTGTGGCAGCAGTTTTCTCCACCACATGACAGTCTGCCATTTCTACCATTCAACTGAAAATAACAGCATTTTCAATTATGTTCTGAGGAAGGGTCACCGGACCCGGAACGTTAACTCTGTTTTCTCCTCCACAGATGTGCTACCAGGCCTGCTGAGCTTTTCCAGAAACTTCGTCTTTGTTTTCGATTATGGGGTCGGGATCAGGAATGCCTATGCTTTGAAAATGGGTTGTCTGTGTTGCACACATTCAGAATGCATTTAAATTTCCTAAGTGAGGCAATGGACAAGTTTAGAACTTGCTCACCTCTAATTAATAGCCAGCTAAAGCTCCCTTAGGGGTTTGGAATAAAGAGAATGCAAGAAAGGGATGTTCAATCTGTAAATTTCAAATCCAAACAGTCTGCTTCAACACAGTTTGGAGCTGGAGGAACACAGGAGGTCAGGCAGCATCAGAGGTGCAGGAAAGTCAACGTTTCAGGTCAGGTCCCTTTATCACAACAGTCTGCTACATGTTGATGCATAATTGTCAGGTTCAGTGTGGGCAAAGCAGAAACAAAGAGTTCTTTTTTTAAATCCTGTAAATTTTTGGAAGCTGGAGAGATTTTGCTCTGAGTAAGGCCTAGTACCTTTGAGTGGTGAATGCAACCACTTCAGTGCACCTTGAGGCTGCGTGGCCTCTAGTCCCGAAGAGTCAAATTAAACTTCAAACATTAACCTTGTTTCTCTCACAGATGCTTCTAGTCCTGAGTGATGAAAACTTTTTATTATTTTAAGATTTCTAGAATCTGCAAATTTTGCTTTTATTATGTTGTGATAATCATCCTGGAGAGATTGGATTGATTCTCTTCAGCAATATAATTTCTGTTCATATTAAATTGATTGTCTTCTTTTAGTTAGATTCCAGTCTAAATGGAAATTAATGCAACATAAGATGAAGTAAATCTTCAGCAAATTTGCGCATCACACTCTCCATTAACTTCAACTTTCCAAATATTGACAGGGAACACGATAGTTTGAGTACTATAGATGGGTCAGTTTTTGTCCAGTGTGTGCAGGAGGGCTTCCTGACACAGTATGTAGACAGGCCAACAAGGGGCGAAGCCACATCAGATTTGATACTGGGTAATGAGCCCGTCCAGGTGTTAGATTTGGAAGTAGGTGAGCACTTTGGTTATAGCGATCACAATTCTGTTATGTTTACTTTAGTGATGGAAAGGGATTGGTGTATACCACTGGGCAAGAGTTATAGCTGGGGGAAAGGCAATTACGATGAGATTAGGCAAGATTTAGGGAGCATAGGATGGGGGAAGGAAACTGCAGGGGATGGGCACGTTAGAAATGTGGGGCTTATCTAGGACACACAGGAGCTTTTCCTTGAATAAGCACGTACCTGTCAGGCAGGGAGGAAGCTGTGGAGCGCTGGAGCCATGGTTTATGAAGGAAGTGGAATCTCTGGTCAAGAGGAAGGCAGCGGCTTATGTTAGGATGAGATGTGAACGCTCAGTTAGGACGCTTGAGGGTTACAAGGTAGCCAGGAAAGACCTAAAGAGAGAGCTCAGAAAAGTTGTTGGCGGATAGGATCAGGGTAAACCCTAAGGCTTTCTATAGGTATTTAAGGAATAAAAGAATGACGAGAGTAAGATTAGGACCAATCAAGGATAGTAGTGGGAAGTTGTGTGTGGAGTCAGAGGAGATAGGGGAAGCACTAAATGAATATTTTTCAACAGTATTCACTCTAGAAAACGACAATGTTGTCGAGGAGAATACTGAGATACAGGCTACTAGACTAGGTGGGATTGAGGTTCACAAGGAAGAGGTATTAGAAATCCTACAGAGTGTGAAAACAGATAAGTCCCCTGGGCAGGATGGGATTTATCCGAGGATCCTCTGGGAAGTCAGGGAGGAGATTGCCGAGCCTTTGGCATTGATCTTTAACTCGTCATTGTCTACCGGAATAGTGCCAGAAGACTGGAGGATAGCAAATGTGGTTCCCCTGTTCAAGGAAGGGAGTAGAGACAACCCTGGTGATTATAGAACAGTGAGCCTTACTTCAGTTGTTGGTAAGGTATTGGAAAAGATTGCAAGAGACAGGATTTGTAATCATCTAGAAAATAATAATTTGATCAGGGATAGTCAGCACGGTTTTGTGAAGGGTAGGTCATGCCACACAAACCTTAGAGTTCTTTGAGAAGGTGACCAAACAGGTAGGTGAGAGTAAACCAGTTGATGTGGTGTATATGGATTTCAGCAAGGCGTACGATAAAGTTCCACACAATAGGCTATTGTACAAAATGCGGAGGAATGGAATTGTGGGAGATATAGCAGTTTGGATCGGAAATTGGCTTGCTGAAAGAAGACAGAGGGTGGTGGTTGATGGGAAATGTTCATCCTGGAGACCAGTTACTAGTGGTGTACCGCAAGGGTCAGTGTTGGGTCCACTGCTGTTGGTCATTTTTATAAATGACCTGGATGAGGGCATAGAAGGATGGGTTAGTAAATTTGCAGATGACACTAAGGTCGGTGGAGTTGTGGATAGTGACGAAGGATGTTGTAGGTTACAGAGAATGTAGCTAAGCTGCAGAGCTGGGCTGAGAGGTGGCAAATGGGGTTTAATGCAGACAAGTGTGAGGTGATGCACTTTGGTAGGAGTAACCAGAAGGCACACTATTGGGCTAATGGTAAGGTTCTTGGTAGTGTAGATGAGCAGAGAAATCTCGGTGTCCATGTACACAGATTCTTGAAAGTTGCCACCCAGGTTGATAGGGCTGTTAAGAAGGCATACAGTGTTTTAGCTTTTATTAATAGAGGGGTCGAGTTCTAGAACCATGAAATTATGCTGCAGCCGTACAAAACTCTGGTCTGGCCGCACTTGGAGTATTGTGTACAGTTCTGGTTACTGCATTATAAAGGAGGATGTGGAAGGTTTGGAAAGGGTGCAGAGGAGATTTACTAGGATGTTACCTGGTATGGAGGGAAGGCCTTACGAGGAAAGGCTGAGGGACGTGAGGCTGTTTTCGTTAGAGAGGTGGTTGAGAGGTGACTTAATTGAAACATATAAAATAATCAGAGGGTTAGATAGGGAGAGCCTTTTTCCTAGGATGGTGACGGCGAGCACGAGGGGGCATAGCTTTAAATTGAGGGGTAATAGATATAGGACAGATGTCAGAGGTAGTTTCTTTACTCAGCGTAGTAAGGATATGGAACGCTTTGCCTGCAACGGTAGTAGATTCACCAACTTTAGGTACATTTAAGTCATCATTGGACAAGCATATGGACATACATGGAATAGTGTAGGTTCGATGGGCTTCAGATTGTTGTGCCAACCTGCCATGCCATAGAGGGCTGAAGGGCCTGTACTGTGCTGTAATGTTCTATGTTCTATTTAACATGTAGACAACGAAGACAAACAAAAAGGAAGTGCTGAACAAGGCTTGTATTGTCAATGTGCACCAGAAATAAGGCATCTTTGAACAACATTAGGAGAATGAGCAAAAATTAACACCCACTCAGTTACTGCCAAATCAGAAATTCATGAGCTCCAACCCACACACCAAATTAAATTCCCAAGTCAAAGTATTCATCTCTCCAGCACCGACATATCCCAGCTGAATAAGCGCAGGGTACTTGAATTGTAAGTTGCAAAATACTCCTACTTTGCAGAAGCGATTGCAGTTCAAAAGTACTTTGTTGGCTTTTAAGTTTGTTGAGATGCCAGTGATTGTGAAAAATATTCAGTGATATAAGACTTTGTTTCCTCTCTGGTGAGATTTCATAAGTCTAAGTGGAGATTATCTACTTGCTAAACATACTTACACGCCAATATTATCTTGAAGATTTATCTATTCAAGATTAATAAAATGAGGGTGTATCACAATGATGTTAGAAACGCACCACCCAGGTGTCACTTTATGAACAGAAAGAAAAGTATTAAGCTGGTATTGAACATCAACTCAGCATAAGTCTAATCTAGGAATTTGCATGTAAAAAACAGACTGTTTCCTCTAAAAAGGGGAGGCTGATCGGCATATACAGATTAATAATCACTGTTGAATGTTTACAGGAGAGGGAAGAAACTAAATCATTGCTGAACACGTCTGATATAAAGTATCAAGTACAGTAAAAAGAATTAAAGTGTCAAGAATTTATAAAATCTCACTTGAACGTCTGTAAACTTCTGAGGAAAGGTTGATTTGGAAGAACTCAAAAGGGTCAAAAATGGTCAGGAAATATGTCAAATTCCCACTATTCCTTTCCAAACTCCAAATGATGATTATCCTCAATGTATTACATTTTAAAACAAAAAAAAGCACTCAAATTTTCCATCATCTCCATCAAAGTATTATCTAATTTCTTTGCAGTTCTGATGTGTTTGAGAATTACAATGCTCTTTATTTTGTGGTATAATGAGTAGTAAGGTTGCATTACTTACTGTACTAATATTTTGACAGCAAAAAAGGTTGAAAAGTGACAACAAAAGATAGTGCAGTCCTTACTTCAAAAATTCAATTTAAGCTCAAACTCAAAACAATTGTTCTTTTGAAAATATTAACAGAATTCAGAATTTATCAATAAAGGTTCAAAATGTATTTCTGCCTTAAGTGTTGAGATAATATTTCTTTCAATATTGGATGAATAAACGTCTAACATATTGAATGGCAAAGCACTGCAAGTAAGTACTGCAAAGATCTAGCAAATACTTGGTAAATATTTAATGATGTCGGCAGCCAGCTCAGAGTTTTTCCCAAACAATCAATATTAAAAACTTACAGTAGGTTCAGAAATGACCATCTTGCTAAGCTTATAAATCAGTAAAGACTCTTTTTGCTCCCTAGGTTATATCTTGCAGATTTGCAGTGTGATATTAGCATTGTTAATGCTCACCCACAAACTGTTTAAATTTAAATGAAAGTCTGTCTGGCGACATACACAAATGAACTCTAACCCTAAACCAGAGAAAATCCCGATACCAGGCTACTCTGGGAAAGGTACAGAATGCTGTCATTAAATTTAACTACGGAAAGCCAATACATTAAAAGCAGAAAACGAGGCAAGATATTGGTGATACGTTAAACTTGCAAGTTTATTGGAGCATCAGATATGATCCCCAACCACCAAACTGCATTTCACAAACTCCAGACAGGGAAGAATGCACTTTGAGGCACAGTTTGTCAAAATCATGTAATAATTACTTCTTACTTAAAAGCACAATGTGAAAGGCATGAATAAATATCCCTGAGTAACTGTCTACCTTTTTCATGCTTTTTATTAGCAGTTTGCCTAATGCAATGCAGCAGGTGATTTTACTTGGACAATGGCATAGAAAGTCACACATCCAAATTTGATGACGACATGATTAGGCAGCAGTGTAAACACTGTAAATGATAGCTTAAAGTTAAAAGTGATATTGGCAGACTAGATGATGGTAAAACTGTGGTAGATGGAGTTCAATGCAAGCAAGTGAAGGGTAATCCATTTTGGACCAAAAGAGGATAGGTCAGGGAACTTTCTAGATAGTGTAGTGTAAAGACAAGTACAATGGATGTCCAAAGAGACTTCGGGTTCAGGTGCATAGATCTTAAATTTTTTAAGAACAAGTGCAGAAAGATCACCAAGGAAACTAATGGAATGCTGGACCTTGCATCTGGGGCACTGCAATATAAGTACAGGTTTGCTAGAGCTATACAAAATCCTGAAGACCCCACTTGGAGAAGAGATCAGATCTGGGAACCATATCTTAGGAAGGATATATTGGCCTTGGTCAGCGTACAACATAGGTTTACAAGAACGAGACTTGGACTTCAGGGGTTAAGTTATGAGGAAATATTATACAAACATAACATACCTGTTTTACCTCTAGAATTTAGAAGGTTAAGGGGTGATATGATCAAAATCGTCAAGATATTAACAGCAAAAGACAGGGTAGATAAAGAAACTATTTCTGCTAGTTGGTAATTCTTGAACTAGGGGCATAGTATGAGAATGAGGGCCAGATCATTCAGGCGAGACAGTAGGGTACACTTCAACACACAAAAGGGTGCTAGAGGTTTGGAAGTCTATTTCACAAATGGCAGCTGTTGTTGGATCAGTTGTTAACGTTAAACCTGTGACAGATAATTTTTTGTTAAGCGAAAAGATATTCTGATGAAGGGTCTAGGCCCGAAACATCAGCTTTTGTGCTCCTAAGATGCTGCTTGGCCTGCTGTGTTCATCCAGCTCCACACTTTATTATCTTGGTATTTAGGTACATGGTCCAAAACCAGGTGTATGGCATTAGGCCACAGATTAGCCACGAGCTCATTGAATAGTGCAGCAGGCCTGAGGGGTTAAGTGGCCAACCTGCTGTTCCTAACTACGTAAAGGGTGGGTGCTCCCTTCAACGTTAATCCAACTTTCATTACGTTGAGAATGACAGGAAAAGCTTGATTTGTGAGGCCCCTAGATTCTCAGATATCATCCTTAAAAAATACTATCAGAAGAGAAATCATTTTCTCAACAAGTAGCTGCACAGTGTCAGTGACCTTAGCTCTTCATTGACTTCTTCATCATACTGCTCCCACTCAACTATTTCCTAATTCGCAGAATTATGTAAAAGTTGCTCATTTGCAAGCCAAAACCATGAAGAATACAGCAGGTACAAAGAAAGCCAAAGATTCCGTCAGGTCTGCACCACAGAATGGCTACAGACATGTCCAGATAGCATAGTCTCTGCTTCAAAGTATCTGTAATGCTGCCTGGGCTCTTATCGCTCCTCAGTACCCTGGTTGGGGGTTCCTGATAGGGAGGCATGGTCAACGATGGACTGATGATTTCAGACAGTCATCCAGGAAGGATGATGTGGAGGTGGAGGTGGTGTTAGACTGGGGTGGACAAGGTCAAAAATCACAGGACACTCGGTTTATAGTCCAACAGGTTTATTCAAAAACACAAGCTTTCAGAGCGTAGCCCCTTTATCAGGTGAAGAAAGAAGCACGCAGACACAGAACTTGTGAAAGATCAAAGGATCACACAACTGAACAGGACGTATTAAACAGACCTAAGACGCTGTTAAATCTTTAATCAGTGAATTGTGTTTGTTTTTGAACAAAATAGAACGTATCTGCAAATAAGAATTCACCCCATTCATGTGTGTGAGAGAGAGAACGCGAGAGCGAGAGCGACCAGCGACAGAAAGAGAGCGCACACGAGAGAGAAGGAATCTCTCTTTCTCGTTCCCCCCCACACACGCGTCAATCTATGGGATGAATTTGTACTTGCAGATGCATTCTATTTAGTTCAAACAATAAACAATTTACAGAGAGGTAGTCAGTCAATGTGACATTTTATAAATTCCTGCTTTAGAAATAAAACCATTCCAACATCAAACCAAAACACGAACAGATTCTAAATAAGGCCTCACACCCTAACATGCATCATCTAACCTAAAATATCACCTCTTCTTTACCCTAATAAGACTTTTAGTTCTTTCAAGGCAGTGACTTGGAAGAAATTCAGGGATTAACATATACATATTAATCAAATAAAACCTTTTTCTGATTAAAGATTTAACAGCATAAACTACAAAAATAAGAGAAGCTGACAAAACAAAAATAAGAAAGCCATTATATTCCGATTAGATTTTATAAACTGGCACTTTAAAGAGCATAACTGCAAAGAAAGATGGAAAACAAACATCTAGGATTGGACTTGCAGTCCAGTGATTTCCTGTCAGAGTTTCACACATTTAAGCCAAGAAAAATCTTGACTTCATACATCAATAAATAGCAGAAAAGAAAAGGCAGCCAGTCAAACACATTGCTTTGAGAAACAAAGGATTAAGACAAGTTCATTTCTCAGGTATTTCAAATGACGACTGCAAAGGACCTGACAAATATTTTCAGCTTTAGCTGGCCAGCTTATTGTTTGATAAAACATAGAACACTACAGCGCAGTACAGGCCCTTCGGCCCTCGATGTTGTGCCGACCTGTGAAACCAATCTGAAACCTCTAACCTACACTACTCCATTACCATCCATGTAATGTTTATCCAATGACCAATTAAATGCCCTTAAAGTTGTTGAGTCTACTGTTGCAGGCAGGGCATTCCATGCCCTTACTACTCTCTGAGTAAAGAATCTACTTCTGACATCTGTCCTATATCTATCACCCCTCAATTTAAAGCTACGTCCTCTCATGCTAGCCATCTCCATCCGAGGAAAAAGGCTCTCGCTGTCCAACCTATCTAATCCTCTGATCATCTTGTATGTCTCTATTAAGTCATCTCTCCACCTTCTCTCTAACGAAAACAGCCTCAAGTCCCTCAGCCTTTCCTCATAAGACCTTCCCTCCATACCAGGCAACATCCTAGTAAATCTCCTCTGCACCCTTTCCAATGCTTCCACATCCTTCTCATAATGCGGTGACCAGAACTGTACACAATACTCCAAGTGCGGCCGCACCAGAGTTTTGTACAGCTGCAACATGACCTTGTGGCTCTGAAACTCAATCCCTCCACCAATAAAACCTAAAACACTGTATGCCTTCTTAACAACCCTATCAACCTGGGTGGCAACTTTCAGGGATCTACGGACATGGACACCAAGATCCCTCTGCTCATCCACACTACCAAGAATCTTACCATTAGCCCAGTACTTTGCCTTCTGGTTACTCCTACCAAAGTGCATCACCTCACACATGTCCACATTAAACTCCATTTGCCACCCCTCAGCCCAGCTCTGCAGCTTATCTATGGTCCTTCTGTAACCTACAACATCCTTCGTCACTCTCTACAACTCCACTGACCTTAGCATCATCTGCAAATTAACTAACCCATCCTTCTACGCCCTCATCCAGGTCATTTATAAAAATGACAAACAGCAGTGGTCCCAAAACAGATCCTTGCGGTACACCACTAGTAACTGAAAAGGCAACTTTTTAAAAAAAACTATATTCACTCATGGGATGTGGGCACCACTGGCTAGGCCAGCTTTTATTTCCCTGTCCATAGTAGCCCTCAAAAAGGTGGTGGTGAGCTGCCTTCTTGAACTGCTGCAGTCCACCTGATGTACATTGGCCCACAATGCCTTTAGGGAGAGAATTCCATGATTTTGACCCAGTGACAGTGAAGGAACAGCAATGTATTTCCAAGTCAGGATGGAGAGTGGCTTGGAGGGAATTTGTAGGTGGTGATGTTCCCATGTATCTGTTGCCCTCGTCTTTCTTAATGGAAGTGGTCGTGGATTGGAAGGCATTACCCGAGGATCTTTGGTGAATTTCTGCAGTGCATCTTGTAGATAGTACACACGGCTGCTACTGAGTGTCGGTGGTGGAGGGAGTGGATGCCTGTGGATGTGGTGCCAATCAAGCGGGCTGCTCTGTCCTGGATGGGGTCAAGCTTCTTGAGTGTTGTTGGGGCTGTCCCCGTCCAGGCAAGTGTGCAGTATGCCATCACACCCCTGACTCGTTCCTTGCAGATGGTGCTCAGGCTTTGAGGAGTCAGGAGGTGAGTTACTCGCCACAGTATTCCCAGCTTCTGGCCTGCTCTTCTAACCATTGCATTTATGTGGTGAGTTTCTGGTCACACCTAGGATGTTGACAGTGACGTATTCAGTGATGGTAACACCACTGAATGTCAAGGAATGGTCGTTAGATTATCTCTTGCTGGTGATGGTCATAGCCTGGCATTTCTGTGGCATGAATGTTTCTTGCGACTTGTCAGCCGAAGCCTGGATATTGTCCGATCTTGTTAAGTCCTTCACAAAGCACGACTGTACAAACCCAAAGAATATTCTGATGTGCAGATTATGGACATCTGTTCAAAGCTATTGTTGTGAGTCAGTATCATCTTCAAACTTTGAAAGCATTTTCAGAAATCCATAGGATCAGTAAACAATAAAATCTTTTGAGATGTGACTTGTCTCTCCCATCACAGAAGCTAGAAATGTGTCATGTGTTTGTTCTAAAAGAGGAAAACAGGCTAAAATTAAGTGAGAACTCCAACTCTCCAGGAAAATCCAAATTTGTTTTTTTCCTTTATTCATTCACGGGATGAGGACATTGCTGACCAGGCAGCATTTATTGCCCATCCCTAATTGCCCAGAGGGCAGTTAAGAGTCAACCACATTGCTGTGGGTCTGGTGTCACTTGTAGGCCAGACCTACAGCAATGATGGCAGTTTCCTTCCCTAATCAGCATTAGTGAACCAGATGGACTTTTCCTGACAATCAACAATGGATTCATGGTCATCATTAGATTCTTAATTCCAGATATTTTAATGAATTCAAATTCCAACATCTGCTGTGGCAGGATTCCAACTGAGACCCCAGAACGTTATGCGTGTCTCTGGATTAACAGTCAGCGATAATGCCACTAGGCCATTGCCTCCCCCTAACATGATGATCTGCAACATGGGAACAGTCAACAAAGAAACAATGTTAAAGACATCCCCAGCACAAGCATAGAACGTAGAACATTACAGCACAGTACAGGCCCTTTGGTCCTCGATGTTGTGCTGACCTGTCATACCGATCTCAAGCCCATCTAACCTACACTATTCCATGTACGTCCATATGCTTATCCAATGACGACTTAAATGTACCTAAAGTTGGCAAATCTACTACCATTGCAGGCAAAGCGTTCCATTCCCTAACTACTCTGAGTAAAGAAACTACCTCTGACATCTGTCCTATATCTTTCACCCCTCAATTTAAAGCTATGCCCCCTTGTGCTCGCCGTCACCATCCTAGGAAAAAGGCTCTCCCTATCCACCCTATCTAACCCTCTGATTATTTTATATGTTTCAATTAAATCACCTCTCAACCTTCTTCTCTCTAATGAAAACAGCCTCACGTCCCTCAGCCTTTCCTCGTAAGACCTTCCCTCCATGCCAGGCAACATGCTAGTAAATCTCCTCTGCACCCTTTCCAAAGCTTCCACATCCTTCTTATAATGCGGTGACCAGAACTGCAAGCAATACTCCAAGTGCGGCCACACCAAGAGTTTTGTACAGCTGCAGTATAACCTCTTGGTTCCGGAACTCGATCCCTCTATTAATAAAAGCTTAAACACTGTATGCCTTCTTAACAGCCCTGATAACCTGGGTGGCAACTTTCAAGGATCTGTGTACATGGACATAGAGATCTCTCTGCTCATCTACACTACTAAGAATCTTACCATTAGCCCTGTACTTTGTCTTCTGGTTACTCCTACCAAAGTGCATCACCTCACAGTTGTCTGCATTAAACTCCATTTGCCGCCTCTCAGCCCAGCTCTGCAGCTTATCTATGTCTCTCTGTAACCTACAGCATCTTTCGTCACTATCCACGACTCCACCGACCTTAGTGTCGTCTGAATGGCAACAACGTTCCTGGAATGATGTAGCTTGCAGACCTGAATTACAAACTAGTTAGAGTCAATCTGACACACTACATGGAAATCATTTGAAAACCTGAAGCACTTACTTCCATACAAGCAATATTTTTTTCTATTCATTTGTGGAATGTGGACATCACTGGCTGGCCAGCATTTATTGCCCATCCCTAGTTGCCCTTGAGAAGGTGGTGGTGAGCTGCCTTCTTGAACTGCTGCAGATTGACCCACAATGCAATTAGGGAGGGAATTCAAGGATTTTGACCCAGGAACAGTGAAGGAATAGCGATATATTTCCAAGTCAGGATGGAGAGTGGCTTGGAGGGGAACTTAGAGGTAACTTAAAATATACTACTTTCATTACATCACTCTTAATTATCAACTGTCACAGCTGGAAATTTTGAGTATCTTCCAAAATAAATGGACTACATGCACGATATACTGAGAATGATACTGATGCAAGTTTAGGTATCATCTCCTTCTGCACCGTACACAAGATGTGGTAAAGAATACTGGCAGATGGAGGAGAAAAAAGAAATCACAGGGATTGGCACATGAGTCTGTTATCAATAAGAACAATGATCGAGTAATCAGATCATGTGACGTACCTATTCCATCAACTCAATAATTGAGAACTCCTCTCCTTCCAAAGGGATTCATTCTGAGCAATAGTAGAGATGGCCATTGTTATTTTCTATCTCTGGGAACACAATTACACACTGGTTATTAAATATTGCATTCTCCTTTGTGTAAAACAAAACAAAGATACCACTAGTGCAACAGATGCTAACACATCAACAAATTATGGCTGACAATGGCTCACAATACACCAGGGCACCCTTTCAAGACATGCGCAAGAATGGAGTATCCAATATATTGCTCTGAAAATCAGATCTAAAATCACATGACACCAGGTTATAGTCTAACGGGTTTATTTGGACAAAGGAGCAGAGCTCCAAAAGCTTCTGTTTTCAAATAAACCTATTGGACCATAACCAGGTGTTGTGCACTTTTTGACATTGTCCATCCAGTCCAACACTGACACCTCCACATCACGGAAATAACATTTAGTGGAGCTCTTTTCATTATTTCACTCTTAATTACCAACTGCTTGGGCTGGAAATTTTGAAACTATAAAACAATCACTGAACAAGACAATCTTTCAAGAGCACATCCATTATTTCTGTAAAAATATTGGTTAAAAATTAAACCAGAAATTATTTGAAATTTAATGAAACAGAACATTTTGCAAATAAACTAAGATCATCTGAACTATGATTCTACATCCAATTGTTGCTATTCATTGAGGCTGATGAACTTGATCTTTTCAAAGTTTCTTAATTCCTGCATTAGCCCCGCCACCCTTTGAAAAATTAGTACAGTTATTTTCATTTTCTAGGAACATTTCATTCAGCACACTGCCAGTTTTTCTTTTTTCTGGGTTAAAACCAATATCACACGTGGAACACACACCTCACCTAAAGAGATTTGTGGCAATTGCCATGCAGAAGGTTAGTTTGTCCATTGATCTGTATGCCATATCTGCAGTACCTGAAGGAAACCCCATAAGAGGAGAAAAGTAAAAACAAAAATGTAGTTTTGGGCTGGCAATAGCGCGAGGGACTGTTGTGTAGCTCGGTGGTGAATCCTTGTACTTCCTGGCATGACATCAACTCCCATCCCCAACCTCCTCCCCCCACCACCACCAGGGATGCGTCCTCAGCCCCCTACCATACTCCCTGCACACTTACGACTGTGTTGCCAAATTCCAAGGGAACACCATCTACAAGTTCGCCGATGACACTCCTGTAATGGGACAGAAATCTAACAACAACAAATCAAAATACAGGTGGGAGAGAGAGAGAGAGAGAGACAGCTCGGTGAAGTGGTGCAATGAAAACAATCTGTCTCTCCCTCAAAGTTGCGACCCAGGTGGACAAGGTTATTAAGAAAGCATATGGTGTTTTGGCTTTCATTAACAGGGGGATTGAGTTTAAGAGCCGCGAGGTTATGCTGCAGCTCTACAAAACCCTGGTGAGGCCACACTTGGAATACTGTGTCCAGTTCTGGTCGCCCTATTATAGGAAAGATGTGGAGGCTTTGGAGAGGGTGCAAAGGAGGTTTACCAGGATGCTGCCTGGACTGGAGGGCTTGTCTTACGAGGAGAGGTTGACTGAGCTCGGACTTTTCTCTCTGGAGAGAAGGAGGAAGAGAGGTGACCTGATCGAGGTGTACAAGGTAATGAGATGCATGGATAGAGTCGATAGCCAGAGACCTTTCCCCAGGGCAGGATTGACTGCCACGAGGGGTCATAGTTTTAAGGTGTTAGGAGGAAGGTATAGAGGGGAAGTCAGAGGGAGGTTCTTCACCCAGAGAGTTGTGAGTGCATGGAATAGTTTACCAGTGGTAGTCATGGAAGCAGAGTCATTAGTGACATTTAAGCGACTGCTGGACATGCACAAGGACAGCAGTGAATTGAGGGGAATGTAGGTTAGGTTATTTTATTTTTGGATTAGGAATATTCCACGGCACAACATCGTGGGCCGAAGGGCCTGTTATGTTCTGTGTTCTGTGTTCGCAAAACTAAAGAACCATTCATTGACTTCAGAAAGAAAGGAGGAGAACACACCCCTATCTACGTCAATGGAGCTGAGATTGAGAGGGTGAAGAGCATCATGTTCCTCAGAGTGACAATAACTGACCACCTGCCCTGGAATTCCCACATGGATGTGACAGTCAAGGAGGCACAACGACTCTTCTTCCTCCTCAGGCAGCTCAGGAAACATGGCAAGTCTGTGAGGGCCCTCACCAACTTCTACAGATGCACCACTGAAAGCATTCTGTCCAGGTGCATATGGCCTGGTACAGCAACTTCTCTGCCCAGAACTGTAAGAAACTCCAGAAGGTGGTGTGCACAGCCCAGTCCACAGTGGGAGCCAAACTTCCATCCACGGACTCCATTTACACAGCTCACTGCTGCAGAAAGGAGGACAACATCATCGCAGACCCATCACACCCCGGTAATGACCTCCTACAGCCTCTTCCATCAGGCTGAAGGTACAGAAGCCTGAACACACGCACCAACAGGTTCAGGAACAGCTTCTTTCCATGTCGTTATCAGACTGTCGAATGGACTCTAGCCTCAAATAATTGTAACCCTGCCTGCCTCTAAGTCTTTTGATCTGTGCATCCTTTGCTTGCTGTGATGTGCCTGCACCACTCGTAAACAAAACTGTTCACATTATTTCAGTACATGTGACAATGAAATCAATCAATTCCAGACCATCACCATCCTCTGGTAAAAATATTGCTCAAGTCATCCTCCCTAAACCTCCTGGCCTTCAGCTTGAACCTGTAGGTCATCCCACTCTTCTCTGCTCCAACATAAACAACCCAAGCATGCCCAACTTTTCTCCATGTTAAATTTTCCCCTCCCAGTATCCTGGTGAATCTCCTCTGCACGTCCTCCAGCTATGTGGTGACCAGACCTGCACACATTACTTGAGCTGTGGTCTCACTCTAGCTATAATTCAGAGTTTTCCACCAAGATACAGACCTCTCTGGATGTTCACTGACTTGCTAGCAGACTTCTATTGTAAATTTCAGAAATCATTGAGGACGTGGTTTAGAATCCTGCACCCACTACAACAACTACATAATTACAGAATGAACTACACAATCACAAAACACACTGAATATAAACAATGGTCACTGGACTTAATTTTTTTTCCTCCAGCAATTTCTGTTTTTATTTCAGATTTCCACCATCCACAGAACTTTGTTTTATAAACGAGCCAGCTGTTAAGGTTCTAAAAACTTAACACCAAATTTACAAAAACGGATTCTGACTATAACTACTCCTAACGCCAATTAGATTTTTTTTAGATAATGGCATTATCAAAATCTTCAACTATTCGCTGCGCTGTTGGTAATAATAGATTTAATGACTTGGATGAAAATATGCAAAATCAACAAGTGAGTTACATCGTGTTTGGACTTAAAAATCAACTGTTTAATTTCAAAGTACAATTAATGAATGAAATACAGATTGACAGATTAATGGTCATTATAATTAGGGACTAAGAGGGGAAGATTTCCTCTGTGCCATTATCAATTGGTCCAACTTTTTATAAAACCATTTACAATTTCACTTCGTACAACAGACAGAGGAAACTTTCCCCTGGACTCTGTTACTCTGATTAGAAACGTTGCCATGGAGAACCCTACAGGGGAATCAGATAATTTAGCAAAGGGAAGGATGAAAAGAAAACTGAAGGAAACTGAAGAAAAGGTCATATCATCTTGTTCGTGCACACTTTCTTGTTGCCATGTATAACTAACACTGGCAGAAGTCCAAGCCACTTTGATTCTACTTAGTTCGTAAATGGATATACAGGAAATCCAACGGAAGAGAAGAAAATTAAATCTTAATTCTAATTTTAGAAATGGATGCAATATATCTTACCTATGGAATTGGTTTCTGGATATATGTTATTTGCACATAATTGTTGGGAAATCACAGGCAAACCCACAATGCCCAACATGCATACCTGACACTGATGGCACACATTCTAAGAATGAGTTATTTCACATCTTGGTTTAGTAGAAATCAAATCAAAGTTTCAAATTCAACAGCTGCCACTGAGAAATTCAATTGAATTTGCAGTTGAAACTTTATAATAAACTGTGAGACCCTACCAGAGTTGTAGAATTTTGCAAAATGCATTGTGTCATCTCCTGCTTGAGGACACTCACATAAGAAAAACATGTCAAGGCTTTGGTCAGAGTTTAATAGAGATTTATAAGAGAACAACTGGGAACAGAACCTAGAAATTTTCATTTGAGCACAGAAAGTCAAGAGTAGCCAAGATAGAATCGTTCAAGGCTGTAAAGAACTTTGAGAGGCTAAATTGGAGTAAATAGCGAGTAAGAACTAAGGATAATAATGTAAAAGAATGAAAGACCAGCAGGTTGTGACACAAATCACCTCACCAGAAATAATTGGGGAAGTTAAATCATTTCTTTGGAAGTAAAATTAATATATCTTTGGAAAAATGTTTGACAAAGATATGAGTGGGGGGGGGGGGGGGGGCGGTGGAATGGGACAATCGATAATTGTTTTTGCTGTCCAGCACAAGCAAAATGGGTCAGCTATCTTCCACTTAGGAGATGCAATTTTGAGATTCAATGACATATATCCCCATTTATCAAAACAAGTCTGAAAAATTTATATGAATTGACTATCAGAAGAAGGGACATGTAAGGAAATGGGATTAGCATGAGTGCTCTAATTGAAATATAATAATCAATATTGGCATAAGAGGCCTGTGTGCAATTTCTGTTAAGTCTACAGTAAAAAGCAGATTCCTGGACCAGGGCCAATAAGATATACTACTGAAATACTAGGCAGAGAAAAATTTCAATAAGTGGAATTTCAGTTATTGTAGTGGGAATCATTTATAATCACATTTTTTCCCAAGGCTTATTGAACAATCCTTTTAAATCACACCATGATTCTCACTGACTTACGTGAATCATAGGGATGCAGCAACATTTTTGCAATTAGCCTACTCAGTATTGGAAGAACCATTAATGGTTCAGGATGAAAGACTGAGATAAGCAATTTAATACTGCATTTATATTAGATCTCTATATTTCCAGAAGATGGTAAACAGTAAAAGCATTGAAAATTTTGATGAGGTAGCAATTCATTAAAATGACTTTGAAGAATTTAAAACTAGTCAAGAATTCATCAAGAAGCAGAAATCAAATTCAATGGAATGTTGAACTTTATCTGTGAATAGGAGCCAAAAAAGTACACCTCGTGCAATTCGTGAGATTTCTAATTTGAATTGTTTTTCCCCTCCAGTTGCATCTTTGATTTGGACTGCATTTTCAAAAGATCAAGTCTATTACAATAATAACCAGGCTCTAGGGGAACCAGTTGAATAGTTTTGCAAATTCTTTTGACTTAATTTATTGTTTTCACAGTGAAAAGTATTGTTTTGTGTGCCAACCATAGCTTACATGAGAACATCAGGAGTAAGACAGCAGAATACAGAATATAGTATTACAGCTTCAGAGAAGGTGTAGAGAAAGATTCCACTCTAATAAATGAGAGGTCCATTCATTAGTCTGATCACAGTGAGGACGATGATGTTCTTAAATCTGTTGGCTCACGTTTTCAAAACTTCTGCCCAATGGAAGAAGGTGGAAGCAGGTATAATCGGGTGAGAGAGCCCTTTGATGGTGTTGGCTGCTTTCCCAAGGCAGTGGGAAATGTAAACAGAATCAATGGAAAAATATTTGACTAAAAAAAGAGAGGAGGCAGTGGGATGTGACAATAGCTAATTCTTTTAGCTATTCAGCACAGGCATTTAAAGGAGATAAAATTTTAACATTCAATGGCATGCTTTAACTTATCCTTGAAAATTGCCACCCAGGTTGACAGGGCTGTTAAGGAGGCATACAGTGTTTAGCTTTTATTAATAGAGGAATCCGAGTTCCGGAACCAAGAGGTGATGGTGAAGCTGTACAAAACCCTGGTGCGGCCCGCCACCTGGAGTATTGTGTACAGTTCTGGTCCACCGCATTGTAAGAAGGATGTGGAAGCTTTGGAAAGGGTGCAGAGGAGATTTACTAGGATGTTGCCTGGTATGGAGGGAAGGTCTTACGAGGAAAGGCTGAGGGACTTGAGGCTGTTTTCATTAGAGAGAAGAAGGTTGAGAGGTGATTTAATTGAAACATATAAAATAATCAGAGGGTTAGATAGGGTGGATAGGGAGAGCCTTTTTCCTAGGATGGTGACAGCGAGCACGAGGGGGCATAGCTT